>NW_025746023.1:145000-195758 GCF_021184085.1 Oncorhynchus gorbuscha | reverse complement strand
GAGAAAAGAATGTATGGATGAGTATGAATGAGAAAAGAATGTATGGATGAGTATGAATGAGAAAAGAATGTATGGATGAGTATGAATGAGAAAAGAATGTATGGATGAGTATGAATGAGAAAAGAATGTATGGATGAGTATGAATGAGAAAAGAATGTATGGATGAGTATGAATATGAATGAAAAAGAATGTATGGATGAGTATGAATGAGAAAAGAATGTATGGATGAGTATGAATGAATGAAAAGAATGTATGGATGAGTATGAATGAGAAAAGAATGTATGGATGAGTATGAATGAGAAAAGAATGTATGGATGAGAAAAGAATGTATGAATATGAATGAAAAAGAATGTATGGATGAGTATGAATGAGAAAAGAATGTATGGATGAGTATGAATGAGAAAAGAATGTATGGATGAGTATGAATGAGAAAAGAATGTATGGATGAGTATGAATGAGAAAAGAGTTCATGGATTTCAGAGACTGTGGTCATTTGTAACGAAGTGAGCTGAGAGTCAGGAAGCAAGTTGAGGGAGTGAGTGTTTTAATAACTAAACACAACATAATACAAAACAAGAACAACGCACAGACATGAAACAAACAGAAACCATAACGCCTGGGGAAGGAACCAAAAGGAGTGACATATTGGGAAGGTAATCAGAGAAGTGACGGAGTCCAGGGGAGTCTGATGACACGCAGGTGCGCATAACGATGGTGACAGGTGCGCGTCATACCGAGCGACCTGGTGACCCAGAGGCCGGAGAAGGAGCACACATGACATCATTGAATGCATTTTGTGTGAAAGCAATGAAAAATGATTCACAGTTTGGTCCACATACATTTCTGTTTCGCTGACTGTGTGAAAAGTTTTGACAATGCATGATAGCAATTGAAATGTTTTTTATTTGGGGAGGACCGGCTCGTGGTAATGGCTGGAGTGGAATCGGTGGAATAATATCAAATACATCAAACAAACCAGGTGTTTGATTCCATTCCATTTGCTCTGATGCCATGCTATCGCTATGGCAGACTAGTATAAGAATACAGTCAGGTAACAGCTCATAGAAGTAGGGTTACTGTAAATGAGTCTAATGACTGTCTGTTAAGTGACTCACAGTGTGACTGGCTCCATCTATATTGAGGTTTCAAAGGCAAAGAGATGATGAGGAATGATTTTCTGTCCGTCCTCCCTTTCCCTTTCATCAATCTGTAGAATCACATTAAGTCAATATACTATATCTTACTAGGTAGGACACCCGCAGTAGACAATTCTACAGGGGTTTTGCTGAGATAGGTATCAATTCACAGACATTGGATGATCTAATTTTGCATCAGTTATTCACACTTTTAAATTGTGAAATGAATTAGGTCTACTTTGACCATTCCTTTTTAACGTCTTGTCCAAATGAATCGAGAACATGCACTTCTAAGAGTAGGATAAGTCCATTGAAATACTGATGTGGTATAGCGACCTCTTGTGGTCATACGGGGCTCTCAAAGGGTTGTTGTCTGCTTGAGTTAGATCAACGTCTCACCAATTGTGGCCTACTTCTGTGGAATACTTCATATTTCATGATATTTTCACTTAGTCTGACTGAAAAAGCAATACAATTAAACTAGTTAAGCATAATGACTAGACATCATTATCTGATATAGGTTTAGTTTTGTCTTTCATATTTTATATATTTACATACATTACATACACATTTAAATATATACTTGTTTTTTTTTAATGAAAAACTACATACAAGTTGATTAGAGATTTCACTTCTCCTGTGGAAATCATTCACTTCTGCTGCATAAAAGTCACTGTGTCGCCATGGAGAGATGACTTCCTTTTGGAAGAGAAAGCGGTCCAGCCGATGATCAAATAAAGAAAGAAAAGACTGTCATGGTGCAATACCTTGGGATGACAAAAGAGGTTGCTACATGTACTTCCCTAATGAAATAGCATGCAGTATGGGTGCATCTCATACTGAAGTGGCTTCCTTTCCTTTCCTCCTTTCCTTCATCCCTACTAGGCACACACTGGTTGAATCAATGCTGTTTCCATGTCATTTCAATGAACCAAAGTGGAATAAATGTTGAATTGACGTCTGTGCCCAGTGGGTCTGCACATATGTCGTTGGATAGAGTTGGACAGGTTAAAGCAAATACCTGATGAAGTTAATCACCATGTTGCTTTCACCTTTGCTTTATTTTCAGATCAGTGCAGATGAGGAAGTTGAGAAGAAAAGAGGAAGCAGCATTAGACTATTGAGATGCACCCTCACTCACAGGGGTAGTGGTGGAAACCACATGTCCTGGTCTCTAGTCTATATAACTCAGCACATCACTGTCCCCCTTCCACTTTTCACTCTCTGTCTCTCTCTCTCACACACACACACACTCAATCATCATTTCACCATGGGCAACTTTGCTGCCAACGAGGGACTTTCGGTCTTTGTCATTGTAAGTCTGTCAAATTAAATTCTATAATTACTCCACATTTCTGTTTTGCGGTGTAATGTGCTACTGATCTAACCAGGTGAATTGGGTCTGTTTTAGCTGGTATGGCTGGGAATCAACGCTTACCTGTTTGTCCAGTTCTACATGAACTTCCTGACTGAGAGATGGTTCTACACACGGGTCCTTCTTGGGGTAAGTTTGAGAACCAAAGTCCTTAGATCAGTTTAAGATTTCATACTCTGCTCTTAGTGTATTAGACATCTTGGCAACCCAGAACCAAATATGGAGTGCTGGCCTCTGGCCAACTGTTGTCATCTGTCAGCAGGGTCTTCTGTATTACATATTTAACATGTAGACCTTTATCCTTGTTTGATTTTATATTTACATGTATATTGTACAGTTAGTAGGTCATTCATATTGAATATATGTAGTCCATATTATGTCTAACCCCTCTTGTCTGACAGAGATTGAAACAAAAGAGGAATCACGAGTTGATGTGATACCTTTACTCTGTGGTTACAGCTGTGTGTATGACTGACTACGTGTTCCTCACAGGAAGCCCAGGTGGCTAAACTAAAAGTAGCAATGACCAGAAGTGAAACTGAGTCTGCACTTTACTCTACGCTCCTCTCACTCCTGCTCCGTCCCTGAGGGCCCCTTTCAATTGAAACCAGTAACCAGAAGTTTAAAAAACAGATTCAAACTGTAAAAAATGGTGTTGTTCGACTAATTATTCCCAGTTCCTCTCCCTCTCTATCTAACCCTACTATCACTCCCCTCAGGATGCCCTCTCCTGGGCCAGGGCTCCTGCAGCCTGTCTCAACTTTAACTGTATGCTTATTCTGCTGCCAGTCTGCCGGAACCTTCTGTCCTTCCTGCGCGGCTCCATTCAGGTAACACAGACACACCCCGACCCTATTTCATTCAAATGTGTATGGGTAGTCATCTATAAATAATAGCTGTATCACGTTTTTTCAAACTTTTCCTACACGTTCAGTGTTGCAGTCGCACAGCTGCTCGACAACTGGACAGAAACATCACCTTTCACAAGCTGGTAGCTTACATGATAGCATTTCACACAGGTACCCTACTCACTCACTTAGTTTGCTTTACATTTGCCTTTGATCGCCTTCATTCTTCTTCATTGTTCATCAAACAGATGTCTCTGTACAGATTGTAATCTTTACTTTGCCTTTGTCCTTGCCTAGCGGTCCACATCATCGCCCACCTGTTTAACTTTGAGTGGTTCATGGGAGCCCAGCTGTACAGGAACAGCAGCTCTCTGCCCTTTGTGCTGTCCCAGATTGGCACCGGAGACAATGCCTCCTACCTAAACCCCATCAGGACTGACCAGACCGTGAGTATTATATTAGCTACAGATTTTCATTGTTCATTATGTCTATGACTACCTAGGACACTGTGTTCATTATGTCTATGACTACCTAGGACACTGTGTTCATTATGTTTATAACTGCCTAGGACACTGTGTTCATTATGTTTACAAATGCCTAGGACACTGTGTTCATTATGTCTATGACTACCTAGGACACTGTGTTCATTATGTCTATGACTGCCTAGGACACTGTGTTCATTATGTTTATAACTGCCTAGGACACTGTGTTCATTATGTTTATAACTGCCTAGGACACTGTGTTCATTATGTTTATGACTGCCTAGGACACTGTGTTCATTATGTCTATGACTGCCTAGGACACTGTGTTCATTATGTCTATGACTGCCTAGGACACTGTGTTCATTATGTTTATAACTGCCTAGGACACTGTGTTCATTATGTCTATGACTACCTAGGACACTGTGTTCATTATGTTTATAACTGCCTAGGACACTGTGTTCATTATGTTTATGACTGCCTAGGACACTGTGTTCATTATGTCTATGACTACCTAGGACACTGTGTTCATTATGTTTATAACTGCCTAGGACACTGTGTTCATTATGTCTATGACTGCCTAGGACACTGTGTTCATTATGTTTATGACTGCCTAGGACACTGTGTTCATTATGTTTACAAATGCCTAGGACACTGTGTTCATTATGTTTACAAATGCCTAGGACACTGTGTTCATTATGTTTACAAATGCCTAGGACACTGTGTTCATTATGTTTACAAATGCCTAGGACACTGTGTTCATTATGTCTATGACTGCCTAGGACACTGTGTTCATTATGTCTATGACTGCCTAGGACACTGTGTTCATTATGTTTACAAATGCCTAGGACACTGTGTTCATTACGTTTACAAATGCCTAGGACACTGTGTTCATTATGTTTACAAATGCCTAGGACACTGTGTTCATTATGTCTATGACTGCCTAGGACACTGTGTTCATTATGTCTATGACTACCTAGGACACTGTGTTCATTATGTCTATGACTACCTAGGACACTGTGTTCATTACGTTTATAACTGCCTAGGACACTGTGTTCATTATGTTTATGACTGCCTAGGACACTGTGTTCATTAAGTCTATGACTACCTAGGACACTGTGTTCATTATGTCTATGACTGCCTAGGACACTGTGTTCATTATGTCTATGACTACCTAGGACACTGTGTTCATTATGTCTATGACTACCTAGGACACTGTGTTCATTATGTCTATGACTGCCTAGGACACTGTGTTCATTATGTCTATGACTACCTAGGACACTGTGTTCATTATGTTTATGACTGCCTAGGACACTGTGTTCATTATGTTTATGACTGCCTAGGACACTGTGTTCATTATGTCTATGACTGCCTAGGACACTGTGTTCATTATGTCTATGACTGCCTAGGACACTGTGTTCATTATGTTTATAACTGCCTAGGACACTGTGTTCATTATGTCTATGACTACCTAGGACACTGTGTTCATTATGTTTATAACTGCCTAGGACACTGTGTTCATTATGTTTATGACTGCCTAGGACACTGTGTTCATTATGTCTATGACTACCTAGGACACTGTGTTCATTATGTTTATAACTGCCTAGGACACTGTGTTCATTATGTCTATGACTGCCTAGGACACTGTGTTCATTATGTTTATGACTGCCTAGGACACTGTGTTCATTATGTTTACAAATGCCTAGGACACTGTGTTCATTATGTTTACAAATGCCTAGGACACTGTGTTCATTATGTTTACAAATGCCTAGGACACTGTGTTCATTATGTTTACAAATGCCTAGGACACTGTGTTCATTATGTCTATGACTGCCTAGGACACTGTGTTCATTATGTCTATGACTGCCTAGGACACTGTGTTCATTATGTTTACAAATGCCTAGGACACTGTGTTCATTATGTTTACAAATGCCTAGGACACTGTGTTCATTATGTTTACAAATGCCTAGGACACTGTGTTCATTATGTCTATGACTGCCTAGGACACTGTGTTCATTATGTCTATGACTACCTAGGACACTGTGTTCATTATGTCTATGACTACCTAGGACACTGTGTTCATTACGTTTATAACTGCCTAGGACACTGTGTTCATTATGTTTATGACTGCCTAGGACACTGTGTTCATTAAGTCTATGACTACCTAGGACACTGTGTTCATTATGTCTATGACTGCCTAGGACACTGTGTTCATTATGTCTATGACTACCTAGGACACTGTGTTCATTATGTCTATGACTACCTAGGACACTGTGTTCATTATGTCTATGACTGCCTAGGACACTGTGTTCATTATGTCTATGACTACCTAGGACACTGTGTTCATTATGTTTATGACTGCCTAGGACACTGTGTTCATTATGTTTATGACTGCCTAGGACACTGTGTTCATTATGTCTATGACTGCCTAGGACACTGTGTTCATTATGTTTATGACTGCCTAGGACACTGTGTTCATTATGTTTATAACTGCCTAGGACACTGTGTTCATTATGTTTATGACTGCCTAGGACACTGTGTTCATTATGTTTATGACTGCCTAGGACACTGTGTTCATTATGTTTATGACTGCCTAGGACACTGTGTTCATTATGTTTATAACTGCCTAGGACACTGTGTTCATTAAGTTTATGACTGCCTAGGACACTGTGTTCATTAAGTTTATGACTGCCTAGGACACTGTGTTCATTAAGTTTATGACTGCCTAGGACATGTTCTAATGTCTTATGTAGTGCTATAAAGGCTTTAGGAATGCATAACGTGTTACAGAGTATTCTGTATTTAATGTAGCTATGTCAAGAGGTCAGTTCTGACCAAGGACAGAATGTTGACAATTGATAGCAGATTATGACAGAGAGGAATCCCCCAGCATAGAAATAGAATCAATAGAATGATAATGTATTTCTATGTTCCTCAGCCCATAACACACTATGACTCCTTCATTACTCATTGTCTGCCTCCTCTGAACAGAGAAATATAATATATGAATAAAACAGATCGTAAAATGATCAGCAAATGTCCCACTTTTTGTAATATTAAAGCAAGTTCATTTTGCTAAGTCAGAAGGAAGCATTTCTGAACATTACCGACTTCCCTAAATAGGTTGAGCAGATAGTCCCAAACACAGCCTCCACACTCCCACCGAGGCAACAACATGACTGCATTACTCTGAAATCCCCTTCTCTGATTGGGTCAGAACCCAACCATAGTGATGTTCACTACCATCGCGGGGTTAACGGGCGTGGTCATCACCTTGGCCCTCATCCTCATCATTACATCATCCATGGAGGTCATCCGCAGGTCATACTTCGAGGTTTTCTGGTACACCCATCACCTCTTCATCATCTTCTTCATCGGACTCGTCTTCCACGGCTTCGGGTGAGTCAGTTAAAACTCACAAAAATGTGTGCACATTCATTGTTTCTCCATAATACCCCGTTTGAGCCAGTTGAACATTTCCTACAGAGACATATCATATTATTAGCCTCATTTTAAGATATTAAAAGGTTTCATACATGCTTATAACAAGTAATAAAACTATTATAACGGCAGGTAAAGCCCTGCCGTTTTATTTTAAATCTCTCTGAAACGGTTTTCCACAGGCGAATTGTCCGAGGGCAGACCGCTACAAGTCTCCTGGAGAACAAGCCATTGCAGTGTGCAGATCAGTTTGAGTCATGGGGAATGAACGGGACCTTCTGCCCTAAGCCAGAGTTTGCTGGGAACCCTCCTATGGTGAACTTTGACAGCTCAGTTTTTTTTTTACATGACTTAAGTGTGCTGCTTCTCTTTTGTAAAGAACATTTTCTCTGTCGGTTTCCTCTTCAGACATGGAAGTGGGTGGTGGGGCCTATGATCTTGTATGTGTGTGAGAGACTGGTCCGATTCTACCGCTCCCAACAGAAGGTGGTCATCACCAAGGTCAGTACTGTCCTTCAAGCCAGCTTGTACACTCCCAAAAGGCAATTTCTCTAACGGACAATTTCTTTTAGATTTAAAGCCAGCGTGATTGAGACAGTCGTCCTTGTTAGAAGACAGCCTTGGCCAAGAACCAGAATCATTTACTATGCAGTTCACGTCTACTCATCCAACAGTTAGTTGTCTCTTTTGTCCTCCATCTTGTTTTTCTTCCATCCTTCTCCTCTCCAGGTGGTGATGCACCCGTCCAAGACCCTGGAGCTCCAGATGAAGAGGAAGGGCTTCAGCATGGAGGTGGGCCAGTACGTCTTCATGCAGTGTCCCTGCGTCTCCCAGCTGGAGTGGCATCCCTTCACCCTCACCTCCGCCCCGAGGAGGATCACTTCAGCGTCCACATCCGTATCGTGGGCGACTGGACCCAGGGCCTGTACGAGGCCTGCGGGGGGGACAAGAACGAGACCCAGGAGGCATGGAAACTGCCCAAGTACGTGCTTGAATGCAGAGCTAACATTTTCTACGACCACGTCCCCTTAACTAATCTTCGGTTAAATATCCATTAGGTTGAATGTCAATGAGGTTTTTGTACTGCTATTTCTGCACTTCATGTCCCTACTTGACATCATAGTGTAGTTAGTGGGCTGTCATTTAGTACGTGACCATGGGGTAGTAGTGTTTTCTTTGTACTGTGAAATAACGGTGAGGGGAAGTGCCACAAGAGAGGAAACATGGTTTTCAGCAGTAGTACATTTCAATAATCACAACATTGTGTAAGTGTTTAACCAGAAAGTATCCAGTATATTAGATCCTGTCATGTTTTTACCATATAAATGTAATTAGAAGACTATTAAACTGTCATATGACTGTAACTCTCTCCCTGGATGCAGAATGGCGATAGATGGCCCGTTTGGTACGGCCAGTGAGGACGTGTTCGGCTATGAGGTGGTCATGCTGGTGGGTGCTGGCATCGGGGTCACCCCCTTCGCCTCCGTCCTCAAGTCAGTGTGGTACAAACACATCCAGGAGAACCAGAACGTCTTCACCAAGAAGGTGAGAGAGGAGCTCTGTCTGTCTGGTTTATTGTCTTTCTAAATAGCAGTGTAGGGTACTTCCCCATTTCATTCCACCAATGTTTCAACTAAAATGTTCTTCATTGCATTGTGATTTGCTTTTCTATTTCATTTCATGAAGTGGGGGAAAATCTCACTGCTATGAGTGCAATGTTAATTTATTTCAACGTTGACATCGTTCTTTTAGGCTGCTCTTTACTTCATGTTATATGTCCAATTTGTAATTCAAAATTCAAAAGGGCACTCGCACATCTGAGCTATCTTTGTTGCAGGTGCACGGTAACAGTTGAATAAGATGAGGAAAAAGGAGAAACCCGCACACTGCTCTTGATAGTATCACTGCTCTTTATTAAGCTTCACGCTGCGGCCTCAAGGCCTTCGTCAGAGCTTTGTTTTGTCCAATATGTGAAACGGACAATCTTTCTTCCATCTCCTCGATACCAGATCTACTTCTATTGGCTGTGTCCTGAGACCCAGGCGTTTGAGTGGTTTGCTGACCTGCTGCAGTCTCTGGAGGGACAGATGACAGAGAAAGGCATGGTGGACTTCCTCAGCTACAACATCTACCTGACCCGCTGGAAAGAGACCGAGGTCAGCACACCACACTTTTCAGCAGGGGCGCAACTATATATCCAGTCGGACAAAACACTCCAACCAGCCTACCCGACCGCTCGGAGATGTCCGCATGGTCCTAAAGCACACCTGCGCAACATTTTGTATCACATTCCAATGATAAAACTGTGTGGACAAAAATCAAATTTCAGAATGTGGTCCTCCCCCCGTCCCCAGAGAAAGTTGTGCCCCTGCTTTTCAGAGTAATACTGAAGAGAACTAACATTTTCTTAAACTCAAAAGACACACCGATGTACAGATACACAGCACAAACACACACATATTTATGTTGTATGTACAAGGATGAAAGCTAAAAAATCTGCGTTGTCTCAAACTGAATAACTATTGCCCATAGATGAGTGGGACAATGCATAATCACAAAATGAATCTCAAAAAGTGTATTTTTTATTTTTACAAAAGGCTGCTCACTTCAGAGTTCACCATGAGGCAGAGAATGACCCTATCACAGGGCTGAAGCAGAAGACTCTGTATGGGAAACCTAACTGGGACAATGAGTTTACTACTATTGGGACAAAGCATCCAGAGTGAGTGCCTTTCAGCCTCTTCTAATCCAAATGACAGCCAACAGAAATGGCATATTCCAGAGAGACACATGAGTTAGATGTACTTAGATTGTAAAATGTGTTACATGTATAGTTCACAACTTGTGGACTATTCGTAATTAATGTGTGTGTGTCCAGGAAAAAAGTAGGAGTGTTCCTGTGCGGTCCCACCCAGCTGGCTGACGTCTTGGAGAAGCAGTGCCTGTCTCACTCGGAGGCTGGTGTCAAGTTCATCTTCAACAAGGAAAACTTCTGAGACCCCAACACCCCTCCATGAGTACCAATTATTCCTACTTTATCAAAGTTAGCTTTCAATATTGCCCAGACCCAGAGTGTCCTCTGGCTTGTAAGCTGTTTCACATTCCTAAACTGTTGTGTTGTTATCCCCAACATAAACAATCAATGGATTTTATATGGATTCTTTGGGTGAATCAAGTTTTTTTTTTAAACTTAAGTGCCCTTATCTCACACAAGTTTATCAGATCATAGCAACAAAAAATGGAAGTAAACTTCACTGTTCTAATGATCATGACCTTCCACACCCCTCCTCAGTGACATTTCACAATGGGTTTCTTGCACAAATCTGTGAAGAAATGACCAAACCTACCCGCATTTACCACAGAGACTAGAACGTTATTCTTGTTCTGCAATACAACATGCAAACACAGAAACTTTAGTGTAAAAACTCTCTAGTTCCACTTCCTCCTGTTTCTGGTGTTGTATTTACAAGTTTGTATAAGCAAAATAATATGCATAAAGCTTACTTCATTTAAAATAATATTTTCTTTTCACTGCACCAGGGATAGTCTACCAGACATTTAGCCTTTGCAGCTTTCTTCAGTGTGTAGGTACAGCAAACGTTTGTCTAAAATGAAAATGAGCAGCAACAAAAAGCTGTTTGGGATGTGATATTCTAGTTATCCCAGCTGCAACTTCTCCTGCTGGACTCAATAGCAGCTGAGAGTTTCTGTAGGCTGGCCAAGTGAGTGATACATTTCAGCGACCAGTGAGCACACTGAGACATGTCAGTCCTATGTGTGTACGTGTGGGAGTTCAGCGTCTCTTTTTACTGAGGTCACAGTCAAATAAACCTAAAGTGCTGGTGAGGAAAAGTCTTGCAGCGTGTAAACTGCATAAAGTATTGTGATAACGCTTGGCTAGAGTTGTTCTGCATGGTGTTGTATTTGTGCTGCTTGATAAGTTACACACAGACATCATAAAAAGGTTTCATTTGAACGTTTAATGACATTCAGCTATGGGTCCTACAGTCTATTGATGGCACCTTCCACCCCACAAAATTACAGGCATATTACTGTTTCTATGGAACTTGTTTTATTCTTCATTTGTATAAACAATGATTGCAACTTGAAATCGTGTCTGTATACAATATCCTGTGATCGGTTTACATAGCATTTCCTAAAGCAAGTTCATCTGATCTGTGATGTAAAATAATGTACATAATAAAGACACTGCTTTTCCTCACCCTATATCAAGGAAGTGGGACAACAGGACAAATAAGCATCCACCAAAATGATGATTTATTCATTATAAGTAAAGCCAACATTATAGTTGGAACATTGGTATCGTAAGGTAGCAGCTTTGAAGACAAGCTGTCATAATAGGAGGATTTCAACTGATGCATTTAAAGTCAATGGATAAAGTGTCTTCAGGGTAGACAGCATTTCAGCCCATCCAGAGCATTTCAATAGATGCATTAAATAGGTCAATGGAACGCAGACCGTGGGGATTGAAGGACGCAGGATTGGCTCAATGGAACGCAGACCGTGGGGATTGAAGGACACAGGATTGGCTCAATGGAACGCAGACCGTGGGGATTGAAGGACGCAGGATTGGCTCAATGGAACGCAGACCGTGGGGATTGAAGGACACAGGATTGGCTCAATGGAACGCAGACCGTGGGGATTGAAGGACACAGGATTGGCTCAATGGAACGCAGACCGTGGGGATTGAAGGACGCAGGATTGGCTCACATTCAACAAATCTGATCTAACAAAGTAGATCTTTGTCAAATCCATCATGATCGATGTATTGTAACGGGCCCACAATGTGGTTACTAAAGTTCGATTTGGATAGATTTGGCTGTTTTCACTGCATAACATTTAGAAGTTGTCCCTTTTCAGGTTGAGAAGAAGTGACCGCTAAATGCTAACTCCCATTCCTATAAGCTGGTAGCATAGCTAGCATTCAGAAATCAGTGGTGGTCGTCAGTCCGTTTTTCTTCTTCTAGTATTACATTGTTTTTGATTATTGCATTGTTGGGTTTTGAGTTTGCAATAAAGGCATTTCACTGTACTTGTGCATGTGACATTAAAAATGTGACTCTTGATGACCTGATCATGTCTTGTCAAATGGTGGTCCTTCTGTAGCTCAGTTGGTAGAGCATGGCGCTTGTAACGCCAGGGTAGTGGGTTCGATCCCCGAGACCACCCATACGTAGAATGTATGCACACATGACTGTAAGTCGCTTTGGATAAAAGCGTCTGCTAAATGGCATATATTATTATTATATTATAAATATACAAATAACCACATTTTTCTGGAGGGCAATTAGGAGAGTCGGGATCTTTCCTACACGCATTTCCATTGTTTTGGTCGAGTTCCATTGACCCCTTTATCACATCTATAGCCGTATCGCTGCTTGTCCCATTCAGCATAGAACGTACAGTGAGCTACTGATTACTGAATAGCTCCCCTTCAGGATGGGTGAAGCATTGCACCTTCTATAAGCAGTATCAGGGTTGGTCCTGGTCTAGGGGGTTAAGGCCACAGCAAACACACTGACCACACAGTACATGGTGCGGTTCTCCCATTTCACTGTGCAGCTCCCTGAGAGAAAGGAACAGACAGTGCATGAGTCAGTTTGATAAGCAGTGTTTCCTAGGCAGCTGGGGAGGGCTGGTTTAGTGAAGAGACATGTGGTTCCCACCCCAAAGTGCCGCATGTCATGATGACACCTGTTTTGTTGAATGAAAGAAGATTTGAGATAGACAAGATGGCGACATACACATTGACGATTACTTCATGGAGTAAATGTTTTATTTTTTAATAACGGCGCATTTTCTAAATTAAAACACCACCTGCCACTGGACAGTTCATAATATACATGTTTGGCTGAATCAAGAATGAAGTATTGCCAACTTAAGGTCGTTTGAAAATTCTCTGTGCTACCAAACAGTACTTAACCTGTAACTCCCAGTAATCGATACCAAAAATCTTTGGTTAAATATCATTATCTGGTGTAAGATTTTGTAACTAGGAAACCCTTTGAACTGAGCAGTGGTGAATGTTATCTTACCATCAGTAACAGTGTCCCAGTAGCAGGAGTTAGCTGTGTGGAGACCAGCACCACTCTTCTGCATGACAGCACAGCTAACTGTAGAGAGAGGAACAGGTAGGGGTCAAATTATGATCATCGTTAACAAAATATCAGTAAGCAATTGTGTTTTTTTCCCACATATTTTTCACCATTGGCACCATACAATAAGTTTGCATGCTGGATTTACAGTAACATTAACAAGTCTGTGTTCAATAGGAGAAGAAGGCAGCCATACCAATGTACTTGTATGACTTAGTCTGTTTGACCAGCAGGGTGAGGGCTTGTTCCACAATCTGGGCTGTCCACTGGTTCACAGTGTCCTGTCTGTAGCTCTCTTCTCCAATGATACTCTGAATACACTGCAAGACAGACAGTTTGGACACACACACACACACACACACACACACACACACACACACACACACACACACACACACACACACACACACACACACACACACACACACACACACACACACACACACACACACACACACACACACACACTTGAGAAGGCTGGCCCCTTTAGGCATGTGGGGAGCATGGGACCTGATGTGAACAGTGCTGTATTCAGAGTAATATAATAATATAATATCAGTCACGTTTATAGTGGGGATATGAGTGTTTGTCTTGATTGAGTAACCAGGGGACAAACAGACTGCGAGACTGGATACTGTTTCACATGATACATCACTGTCAATTTACACTTAGTAATAGCTAGCTAAATCTATATTTCAGAATCCATCTTAAATATCCATATTCCCATTTGGTTATTCAAACGTATTGATGCTGAATCAATAGATAACGTTAGTTGTTACCTCTTTCACGGAGTTACTGGCCTCTTCAGAGTTGAAAGAGCCCTAGAAACAATGATGAGTCAGACTTGCACTGGCATCTCTTCAACTCATCACACCTTTCACTGCAGTTAGAATGGTCAAAACTCTAGGACTAAAATGCAGTAATATCAAGGTAGTTACGTAAATGCTGTAACGCAGAGATCGTCTAGGTAGTTTAAACAGTATCTAGCTAGTTGTCTTTTCCACTGTAATTGTATGGCCATTTGGCTAGCTAAGAAGATAACTCGGCTAGCTAACAGGCGTTGTTGTGCTAGCCAGTTAGCTAGCTAACAGGCGTTGTTGTGCTAGCCAGTTAGCTAGCTATCTACATTCTGGATTTCATACTCAAGAGACGAACGAAATAGTTGGTAACATATTCAGTACCTCTTCACTAGAAAATTCCTCCATCCTCGCCTTCTTAAAAGTGATAGAAATAGCTGCTTTTCCAGTGAAAATCTGCTTGATAAATGTTTGAGATTTCCTATTTGCCGTCACAGGTGGTTAACGAGTGGAGGGAAGCAGGTCACAGCCCCAAGAAATGACCTGAGGTTCTGTGAACACTGCCACCTAGCGGGCGAGCCTTAAAATAACACAGGATTAAAGAGGACGGCGCTTTCCAGCAATCTCGTTGGATTAATGTGAAAAATGATCAAAGCTTTCACATAAAGTTGTTTTACTAGTATCCAAATCATGAGATGATTGTCACACCAGAACCAAGTTCAAACGGTTTATGAGACGATGAAAATAACATATCAGAACACACACAAATGTCATATTTCCCTGAAAAACACACAATAAAGTTACATTTAAAGTGCAATTGTGCATTTGGGATATTTCAGTCAGCAATAAAGAGTATATCCTCACAGTTCATAACACACAACTACGTTATAAAAGCACAATCAAAACACACTTTGGTTAATTAAAGACATTTTTGCGCACGTTAAATACAAGTATACACATTTATAATACATGTTTCGTATATGGGAAGTATGGGAACGGAATGTCAATAAATAGGTCACTTTGTTAGAAGATCGCTAGTGTTCAAAGTGGAGTGGTTGTTTGTTGTGTACAGTCAATGTGCATCCTCTTCAAGGGTTTATTGGTTGTTGGTGCTGCCAGTCCAGTTCTCCAACACCCAATGAGTGGTGTCACAGTAGGGTGCAGGTGGTAGAGCGAGCACCTCTACCACCAGAGTCCGAGGGTGCTCTCAGAGGGGGCTGGGCACCACTAGCGCTGGTCTCTGATGGATCTCTGTTCTCCAGCCCTGCAGAGGGACCCTTGGCACTGGCAGGCAGCTCCCCCATGCCGGTGCCCTCTGCTGGGGCTTCCGCACTGTCCTCTGTCTGCTTGGCTTTGGAGGAGGACAGGCGTTTGAACAGCAACAGCTGAGAGCAGTAGAGAGGAGAGAACACAGTGAGATCTGACCTACTCAATCACTGACGATCACAGAGCTTTATGACGTGGTTTTCTGTTGTATAGCTTATGCCTCTTTGTTCCAATGACTTTCTGTTATACCTTTCTGTTGGTCCTTGGTTGGTTCTTGGGTTTCTCCTCTGTTGTTCGATTCTGCAGCTGAGTGCTGGATGCAGAGCTCTCCTCTGTCGGAGCCAAAGGGCTGGGCTGACCTGAGTCCTCTGCAACTATACACAACAGACACTTCATGATAATCCATCCACCCTTAGCACAGAAATAGTAAAGCATTAAACCACAGAAATAGTTTAAGACAAAGTTCACCTGTCTGTCAAGACATTTCAGAAAATCTCTTTTATGCTCACCGTCTGGGAGAGTTTCTTCTTTCACACCCTCTGGTCCCTAGAAAGAGGGAATTCTGTTTTAGAAGTTAACAAACATACAGGTCCTAGATCTGTAGATTAGGGTCATCGGTAGGGTAGCGTACTTGGAGGGGTTCTGCTGTGGACTGGCTCTGACCCTGTAATGATTGTCCCTCCATGTCCTCAGATTTCTCTTTCTCCTCTGCTTTGTTGTTCTCCTCTTCCTCCTCCTCTTCTTCTTCATCATTCTTATGTCCATCCCCCTCTTCAGCTCTTAAATCCTGCAAAAAGGGATAAGAGTGAGTGGGGCAGACTGGTTAAAACAAGCGATAGTAAGTTAGGTAACAGATACAACTTAGTCACAGGAGAGAAACTGCACACACACACACACACACACACACACACACACACACACACACACACACACACACACACACACACACACACACACACACACACACACACACACACACACACACACACACACACACACACACACACACACACACACACACACACACACACGAGGGAGAGTCGGCACTAAAGAGACGTGAGGAAGACTAGAGGTGGGAGCGTCACATTGGATGTGGATAGTGGAGTCACAACAGGGAGCTAAGGGATTACAGACAGGGATAAAGGAAGAAAAGGGATCCCACCTGCCACTGGAACAGTTTAATGCAAACAGCACTATGTATTCATGTGGAGAGAATGTGTTCAACACAAATGATATCATATGTGGTGGGACTAGTTCTTGACACTGATTTTGATAGTTTTAGAAAAACAAATATTTATTTAAACATAAATAAAACTATTCTGTAATATTACATTTACATTTTACATTTAAGTCATTTAACAGACGCTCTTATCCAGAGCGACTTACAAATTATATCAAACAAATCATGATAAAGAAAAAGTACAAAATCGTTGGAGGGCATGCCTGGAAAATAGTAGCTACTATTAGTAAATTGTCTTTACAGAAGAACAAAGTTGAAAAGGGTATTTTTTAAAAGCATTTTAGCATCAAATCTTAACTGCCGTGTAAAATGGTAAAGGACTATACAAGGAGATTGAAAGACAAGGCTGTGGACATTCAGTTGATAAAGTAAAACAAAATGGAAGTTGTGAATAAAAACAGTGAGACTGTAAAGGCAGTTGATATACAGTAAAACAAAATGGAAGTCGTGAATAAAAACAGTGAGACAGTAAAGGCAGTTGATAAAGTAAAACAAAATGGAAGTCGTGAATAAAAACAGTGAGACAGTAAAGGCAGTTGATAAAGTAAAACAAAATGGAAGTCGTGAATAAAAACAGTGAGACTGTAAAGGCAGTTGATATACAGTAAAACAAAATGGAAGTCGTGAATAAAAACAGTGAGACAGTAAAGGCAGTTGATAAAGTAAAACAAAATGGAAGTCGTGAATAAAAACAGTAGGAGAAAAATCTAGTTGTACAAAAAGGCATTAAAATTCTCAATTAAGAGTGTTCCTGAGAGAAGATGACAGACAGCACTGGCTTGGAACAGAACAGATAGGGCTATCATTTGAGATTGAGGTACTGAGGTAAAACATTGTCCCAGAACTCTTCCCCTTTCCCTGACCTCTGTTTGGACCAGTTACCTCTGGCCGCAGCATTCTGATGACTCTCCTGGCCTTCATTAGCTTTTCCTTTATCAACCACCTCTTCTTCCTCCTCCTCATGTTTACTCTCCTCCTCCTCCTCTCTGGCTTCATGTTCTTCTTTCTCCTCCTCTTTTCCTTCTTCTTCCTCACCTTCACTCTCCTCCTCCTCTCCAGGTTCTTCTTCTTCCTCATCATTTTCACTCTCCTCCTCCTCCTCTCTGGCTTCATGTTCTTCTTTCTCCTCTTTTCCTTCTTCTTCCTCACCTTCACTCTCCTCCTCCTCTCCAGGTTCTTCTTCTTCCTCATCATTTTCACTCTCCTCCTCCTCCTCTCCAGCTTCTTCCTCATCTTCACTCTCCTCCTCCTCTCCAGGTTCTTCTTCCTCCTCCTCATGTTTACTCTCCTCCTCCTCCTCTCTGGCTTCATGTTCTTCTTTCTCCTCTTTTCCTTCTTCTTCCTCACCTTCACTCTCCTCCTCCTCTCCAGGTTCTTCTTCTTCCTCATCATTTTCACTCTCCTCCTCCTCCTCTCCAGCTTCTTCCTCATCTTCACTCTCTTCCTCCTCTCCAGGTTTTTCTTCTTCTTCCTCATCATCTTCACTCTCATCCTCTCCAGCCTCTTCCTCATCTACACTCTCCTCCTCCTCTCCAGGTTCTTCTTCTTCCTCATCTACACTCTCCTCCTCCTCTCCAGCTTCTTCCTCATCTTCACTCTCCTCCTCCTCTCCGGCTTCTTCACCCTCCTCCTCCTCTTCACTCTTATCGTCTTCTTCCCTCTCCTCTGCAGTACTGCTCTCTTCGTCTCCTTCCTCTGTTCCACTGCCTGCCTCATTCTTATCTTTCTCCTCTACAGATCCTACACTCTCATCCTCACCCTCTTCCTCTCCATCTTCTTCATCCTCCTCTTCATAATTGGATTCCTTACTCTTGCTCTCAGTGTCACTATGCGATACTTCCCCACTCTCTTCCTCCTCCTTGCTCTCTCCGCCCCCTTCTTCCTCCTCCTCTCCCTCTCCTCCCACTGGGCTACTTGTCCCGTCACCCTCCTCCTCTTCCTCCAGTCCACTCTCCTCTTTCTCTGCATCCTCTAACTCACTTTCGTCTCCCTGATCTGTTTCAGTCTTACATGGCTCATCTCCTCCCTCGCTCTCCTCTAATTCAGAGATCCCTCCATCCTCCCCCTCTACCTTCACTGTGTCATCATTCTCACCGTTTTCCTCATCTGTCACCTCATCACGGCTCTTGGCCACTTCTTTTCCACCCCCACTTTCTGCCCTCCTCATTCCAACCCCTCCCTCACTCTCTTCCTCTTCACCCTCACTCTCCTGCTTGGCCGGTGTCTGATCGTCGCTGCTCCCTGTCTCGTCTCCACTCTCCTCCCCTCTCCTCTCCTCCTGTTCTCTGTTGTCTGGGGGACCAGAGTAGGACCTGCATTGCTCCTCCTCCACCCCCTGATCAGAGCTCCCCTGGGCAGGGATGATGTTGATGCAGACTGCTGTTCTCTTGCCTCCTGGTTCGGAGGCCATGGATGCAGATGACTGGCTCCAGGAAGACTGGGCGTCCTCAGCACTCTGTCTGCTGAACCTCTGGGCCCTGCTCTGACTCCGGAGTGACACACTGTCTGAGGGAGAACCAAACTGTCTGGCTGTCACTAACCCCACACCTGACCCCAGAGAGGTCACTCCGGTCAGTAAGCTGTGCAGCGGTGTCTGTTCAGGTGGTTCAGTCATTGGTTTGCTCTTTTCTCTTTCTGTGTTTTCATTCGTCGTTTTTTGTGGCACTTCAGACACCAGGTCTGGTTCAGTTGTCTTGTCCACAGGCAGTGCATCAGTTAGCTTAAGGCCTTGTGAATGACTGCCACTCTTTCTATCTGATGTTCTCCTAACAGCTACATGTTGACTTTTCACCTTTGTAGATATAGAGTTGACCTCTAAGAGAGTCTTTTGACCTCTGCACTTTGACCTTTGGCTGCGTCCTTTATTTGGATTGCCTTAGAATCCACGACAAACAGTTGTTTTTTCTGTGCGGATGGACAGGGTTTGGACTTGGCCGTGCTAATGTCCCCTATGCTGGAGGGCTTGGCAGGGCCAGCCTTCGGCTCAGCAGGCTTTATCGCCTCCAGAGCCACAACGAGGTTCTCCTTGCCACTGCCTTTGCCCTGGGCAGCCCTGTGGCGTGGTCTCTTCTCTACCACCAGAGACCTGTCACTGGAGCTCCTCAGCAGCTCTGTGGGCAGTGCCCCCCGCGGGGTGGGATCCACCCTCCTAGGGGTACAGAGTTCTGGCTGTTCCCCAGCCTTACCACGCCCTTTCACAAGCTTACCCTTCCTCTATCACCAGCGCCAGGAAGCAGAGGATGAAGAAGATATGAAAGAGTTAGAGGAAAATAGTAAACATGCAGAGAAAACAGAATGAAGAACTCAACAGTGCTCAACGCTGAAAGAAAAACATAGACAGATGGTAGATAGTCACTGTAAATGGTACAGGGAAGCAGAATGGCTAGTGTGACGTAAATGAAAGTGTATGCCCTGAGTTCCTCAGTCAGACCCTCCCTTGTTCAGGAAGACTATTGATAGTGCCGAGTAATTTTGCAAGGAGCTTGCCGGTCGGTGCGCAGAAGCTGCTTGATCATAATAAGAAAACTCCTTGGTTGACAGTTATGCTGTGTGTGCATCTTACCTTCTGTACAGGGGACAACGTCAACGTCTTGTAACTGGGGTCCATTTTCATCACATGAGTCTGCCACAAAGAAGAGACTTTTGTGATAACTTCTGTATGAAAGCGCCACAGAATGTACAGGACAGAATTGGGTTGGTGACTCACCATGTTGAGGAAGTCCGTGGTGTCTCCCAGATCTTTAACACTCTCGTTGTCCATCATGTCTCCCTCATCCCTTCCCTTCTCAGCTGACCGCTTTTCTGCCACCAACAAAATATCACAAGAATCTTTTCACTTCTTAAAAAGGAATATATAGGCTCAAGAGAAGCTAGGAGAAATGTGAACAGTTGCATTGTGATGTGATAATGAAAAAGGGACCATGCAATGCTTCACCAAGGAATATGCGTGTTTTCTAAATAGTTCAACA
This sequence comes from Oncorhynchus gorbuscha, assembly GCF_021184085.1. Lineage (NCBI taxonomy): Eukaryota > Metazoa > Chordata > Actinopteri > Salmoniformes > Salmonidae > Oncorhynchus > Oncorhynchus gorbuscha. The sequence continues at coordinate 175,092 of NW_025746023.1, read as the reverse complement.
TTTGAAACAGATATGCCTGCAATGTAATGTAATGCAATGTAGATACCCTTCTTGTTAGACCCAGTGCTCCTGTGTTGGTGAATGCCGTTGTGCACCTTTCTGTTGGTTAGCTCCTTGGGGGGCAGACTGGAGGGGATGGTCTGGCTGGACACGGGCAGGGGTGCGGAGGTATTGAGGTGTCCAGACGTCAGGGGGTGCAGGGTCCGGAACATGAGCCCAAACTGCTCCGGGGAACGCTCCTGAAACAGAGAACACAGGGTTAGTTAGCTGTGTTAGCTTACTTATATCCACTACTTGTTAGGCCCATGATTAGGCTCCATGTTGTTACTTATATCCACTACTTGTTAGGCCCATGATTAGGCTCCATGTTGTTACTTATATCCACTACTTGTTATGCCCATGATTAGGCTCCGTGTTGTTACTTATATCCACTACATTTTAGGCCCATGATTAGGCTCCATGTTGTTACTTATATCCACTACTTGTTATGCTCATGATTAGGCTCCATGTTGTTACTTATATCCACTACATTTTAGGCCCATGATTAGGCTCCATGTTGTTACTTATATCCACTACTTGTTATGCTCATGATTAGGCTCCATGTTGTTACTTATATCCACTACATTTTAGGCCCATGATTAGGCTCCATGTTGTTACTTATATCCACTACTTGTTAGGCCCATGATTAGGCTCCATGTTGTTACTTATATCCACTACTTGTTATGCCCATGATTAGGCTCCATGTTGTTACTTATATCCACTACTTGTTATGCTCATGATTAGGCTCCATGTTGTTACTTATATCCACTACATTTTAGGCCCATGATTAGGCTCCATGTTGTTACTTATATCCACTACTTGTTAGGCCCAATGTTGTTAGTTATATCCACTACATTTTAGGCCCATGATTAGGCTCCATGTTGTTACTTATATCCACTACTTGTTAGGCCCAATGTTGTTACTTATATCCACTACTTGTTATGCCCATGATTAGGTTCCATGTTGTTACTTATATCCACTACTTTTTAGGCCCATGATTAGGCTCCATGTTGTTATTCATATCTACTACCTGTTAGGCCCATAATTAGGCTCCTTGTTGACAGTGCTGAAAGGTGAAGGACGTCGAGTTAGGGATCTCCTTAGAGAACCAGGCCGCTAACATTAAAACAAACACTGACTCAATAGTTTCAGACAACTATCTGAGGAACTAGACCGCAACATCCCAGGGACATGTGGCAGTTCAGGGACTGGATGTTGAGACTCCCAACACTCCCATTTTTACATGTGTGGACCCCCAGGTCAGTACCCAGTACCCACCCTCTCTCTCCTCCTGACCCGGGCAGAGAGGCTACTGTTCAGGGAAGCAGGGGTGGAGGTGAGGGTGTCCCCTAAGAGCTCTGTGTAGGACTTCTCCAGGTAGTCCTCTGTGACATCATTCTCCTCCAGAGTCACTTCCTGGCAGCTCTTGTCTCTGGGCTTGGCTAGAACCAGCATGTGGCAACCTCCGCACGTCACCTGGAACAAAGACAACATGTAATTGACCTGAATCTTGCACTAGACAAAATTATAAGATAAGACTGGATGTCCAACTATCATCACTTTTTTACGCTTTCAGGGAAAAATCTAAACTTGAGATAAATGTGCAAAACTTTCCATTTGGCATCAGCCATGTTATGATGTCAAAGTGACATTCTCAAATAACAATTCAGCCTTCAGTTGAAAACATGAGGTACAGTTGAAGTCGGAAGTTAACACACTTGGCATTAAAACTCGTATTTCAACTACTCCACAAATTTCTTGTTAACAAACTATCGTTTTGGCAAGTTGGTAAGGACATCTACTTTGTGCATGACACCAGTCATTTTTCCAACAATTGTTTACAGACATTATTTCACTGTATCACATTTCCAGTGGGTCAGAAGTTTACATACACTAAGTTGACTGTGCCTTTAAACAGCTTAGAAAATTCAAGAAAATTATGTCATGGCTTTAGAAGCTTCTGATAGGCTAATTGACATCATTTGTGTCAATTGGAGGTGTACCTGTGGATGTATTTCAATGCCTACCTACCTGCTTCTTTGCTTGACATCATTGGAAAATCAAATTAAATCAGACAAGACCTCAGAAAATAATTTGTAGACCTCCACAAGTCTGGTTCATCCTTGGGAGCAATTTCCAAATGCCTGAAGGTACCACGTTCATCTGTACAAACAATAATATGCAAGTACAAACACCTTGGGACCACGCAGCCGTCATGCATTCTGTCTCCTAGAGATGAACATACTTTGGTGTGAAAAGTGCAAATCAATCCCAGAAGAACAGCAAAAGACCTTGTGAAGATGTTGGAGGAAACAGGTACAAAAGTATCTATATCCACAGTAAAATGAGTCCTATATCGACATAACCTGAAAGGCCGCTCAGCAACAAAGAAACCACTGCTCCAAAAACGACATAAAAAAAAGACAGACTACGGTTTGCAACTGCACATTGGGAAAAAGATAGTACGTTTTGGAGAAATGTCCTCTGGTCTGATGAAACAAAAATAGAACTGTTTGCCATAATGACCATTGTTATGTTTGGAGGCAAAAGGGGGAGGCTTGCAAGCTGAAGAACACCATCCCAACCGTGAAGGACGGGATGGCAGCATCATGTTGTGGGGGTACTTTGCTGCAGAAGGGACTGGTGAACTTCACAAAATAGATGGCATCATGAGGAATTTAAAATTATGTGGATATATTGAAGCAGCATCTCAAGACATCAGTCAGAATGTTAAAGCTTGGTCGCAAATGATTCTTCCAAACGGACAATGACCCCAAGCATACTTCCAAAGTTGTGGCAAAATGGCTTAAGGACAACAACGTCAAGGTATTGGAGTAGCCATCACAAAGCCTTAACCTCAACCTTATAGAACATTTGTGGGCAGAACTGAAAAAGCGTGCGCAATCAAGGAGGCCTACAAACCTGACTCAGTTACACCAGCTCTGTCAGGAGGAATGGGCCAAAATTCACCCAACTTATTGTGGGAAGCTTGTGGAAGGATACCCGAAACGTTTGGCCCACGTTAAACAATTTAAAGGCAATGGTACCAAATACTAATTGAGTGCATGTAAAACCTGAGCCACTGGAAATAAAAGCTTAAATAAATCACTCTGTTATTATTCTGACATCTCACATTCTTAAAATAGTGGTGATCCTAACTGACCTAAGACAGGGACTTTTTACTTGGATTAAATGTCAGCAATTGTGAAAAACTGAGTTTAAATGTATTTGGCTAAGGTGTATGTAAACTTCCGACTTCAACTGTACATACCGCTTGGACGTTGTACTTAAGGAAGCGTGGACAGAGAGTGGGCTTGAATTGATTGGTGAAGTTCTCCTCTCCCAGACCCAGCTTCCCATGTCTCCCGTCCCCAAAGGTATAGAGAAGACCATTGTCTGAAACCATGACAACTACGTGTCAGTCAACTTAATAGACGCAAGCAATGTTATCATGGCAAATGGCAATGGAGTTTATTCATAAAATGCTCGTACCACTGTTGTATAAAAGTTTGCACATTTACAATGTCTTTGTAACATTTTCTGAATTATAACTGTTTTGGGGTGAAAATTGTGTCCACTAAGCCTGTTTACCTGTGATGACAGCAGTGTGGTTCTCCCCACACATCACCTGTCGTACTCGGCCCTTCCTGAAGTGATCCACCGCTCTGGGCAGCCTCGCCTCAAAGATGAAGGTCCCCTGGCCCAGCTGACCAAACTGACCCAGGCCAAAGGTGTACAGGTCCTCCTCTAGAGTCAAATCAAACACAGCGCTACATGGTTAACCCACTATCTCCTGATGCTTTGTGCCATGGAGAAAACCCCCAGACAGTTTCATTACACATATAAAACATAAAAGAAGTACACAACCACAAACAGGTACAACAAAATCTTATAACAATGTGCATTTAGACTTTACACGACCTACCTTCACTATTTGGATAAATACAAGCATTTTAAGGACACTTTCAAAGTGGGACCAAAACCTGTTCATGGGACATGCTGAAAGCCACAGCCTTGTGAGAGTCAACTGTCCATTGGTTGACACCAAGCTGCCTACCTGTCACAGCCACGGTGTGCCCGCTTCCACATGCCACCTGGGTCACCTGGTCTGTGATGCCCTTCACCAGCTGGGGCATGCGGTGTCCATCGAGCTGACCCGTGGCCAGGCCCAGTTTGCCGCTGTCGCACTCCCCAAATGTGTACAGGCCCCCGTCAACTGTGACAAAAGAGATTCCCTGTTGATTAATTGCATTAACATATTTACCTATTTTTATATCTATACATTATTCTACCAACCCAAGAAAAATGACATGTTCATACACAATGGGGTAAATCCCTATTCCTACAAAGTTGTGGAATCATGTGACCTGCCACACTGACAGTGCTGAAGTAGGCTATGCCATTGTCCCCTCACCAGTGACGAAGGCAGAGTGGTAGTACCCACAGGATACCCAGGCCACTGGCCGACCCACAGTGACCACCTGGGGGGTCAGGGCACTGCTCTCCTTCCCCAGGCCGATCTGACCCTCAGTGTTGTCACCCCACATGAACAGCGTCCCACTCTCTAGAACAAGGACATCATCACCGTGATTATTTACAGCAAAAACCAGGTGAGGAGGAGCAACAGAAATAGACAGTTGATAGTAAATTAGTGCAACTCTGGTCTATGAAGTAAAAATGTTTGTCATCAATATGAACCAGAAGACACTCAATAGTTGTAACTCAGAGGTTGTGACTTATAACGGGAGAGTCTTACCTGTGAGGGCAGCAGAGGTGTTGGAGCCGGCAGAAAGCATTTTGATTGGTCCATGTGAACTGAAGAAGTCCACCAATTGGAAGGCTGTCCTCTCCTCACAGTCTCCCAGACCTAGCTGACCTTCGTTGTTTCCACCGGTAGAGTACACGTTTCCCCGAGCTGTGGACAGGACACATACATGAATCAGTGCATTCAAGGGTTTTACTTTATTTTGACTATTTTCTACATTGCAAAATAATAGTGAAGACATCAAAACTATGAAATAACACATATGGAATCATGTAGTAACCAAAAAAGTGTTAAAGATAATCAAAATATATGTTCTATTTAGATTCTTCAAAGTAGCCACCCTTTGCCTTGATGACAGCTTTGCACACTCATGGCATTCTCTCAACCAGCTTCACGAGGTAGTCACCTGGAATGCATTTCAATTAACAGGTGTGCCTTGTTATAAAAGTTCATTTGTGGAATGTATGTCCTTCTTAATGCATTTGAGCCAATCAGTTGTTTTGTGACACGGTATGGGTGGTATACAGACAATGGCCCTATTTTGTAAAAGACAAAGTCCATATTAAGGCAAGAACAACTCAAATAAGCAAAGAGAAACGATAGTCCATCATTACTTTAAGACGTGAAAGTCAGTCAATACGGAAAATTTCAAGAACTTTGGAAGTTACTTCAAGTGCAGTCGCAATGAGTCGGTGTCCAAATCTTTGACTGGTTGGTTGGTTGGTTGGTTGGTTGGTAGGTTGGTTGGTTGGTTGGTTGGTAGGTAGGTAGGTAGGTAGGTAGGTAGGTAGGTAGGTAGGTAGGTAGGTAGGTAGGTAGGTAGGTAGGTAGGTAGGTAGGTATGTATGTATGTATGCATGTACAGTGGGGCAAAAAAGTATTTAGTCAGCCACCAATTGTGCAAGTTCTCCCACTTAAAAAGATGAGAGAGGCCTGTAATTTTCATCATAGATACACTTCAACTATGACAGACAAAATGAGGGGGGAAAAATCCAGAAAATCACATTGTAGGATTTTTAATGAATTTATTTGCAAATTATGGTGGAAAATAAGTATTTGGTCACCTACAAACAAGCAAGATTTCTGGCTTTCACAGACCTGTAACTTCTTCTTTAAGAGGCTCCTCTGTCCTCCACTCGTTACCTGTATTAATGGCACCTGTTTGAACTTGTTATCAGTATAAAAGACATCTGTCCACAACCTCAAACATTCACACTCCAAACTCCACTATGTCTAAGACCAAAGAGCTGTCAAAGGACACCAGAAACAAAATTGTAGACCTGCACCAGGCTGGGAAGACTGAATCTGCAATAGGTAAGCAGCTTGGTTTGAAGAAATCAACTGTGGGAGCAATTATTAGGAAATGGAAGACATACAAGACCACTGATAATCTCCCTCGATCTGGGGCTGCACGCAAGATCTCACCCCGTGGGGTCAAAATGATCACAAGAACGGTGAGTAAAAATCCCAGAACCACACGGGGGGACCTAGTGAATGGCCTGCAGAGAGCTGGGACCAGAGTAACAAAGCCTACCATCAGTAACACACCACACCGCCAGGGACTCAAATCCTGCAATGCCAGACCTGTCCCCCTGCTTAAGCCAGTACATGTCCAGGCCCGTCTGAAGTTTGCTAGAGAGCATTTGGATGATCCAGAAGAAGATTGGGAGAATGTCATATGGTCAGATGAAACCAAAATATAACATTTTGGTAAAAACTCAACTCGTCCTGTTTGGAGGACAAAGAATGCTGAGTTGCATCCAAAGAACACCATACCTACTGTGAAGCATGGGGGTGGAAACATCATGCTTTGGGGCTGTTTTTCCGCAAAGGGACCAGGACGACTGATCCGTGTAAAGGAAAGAATTAATGGGGCCATGTATCGTGAGATTTTGAGTGAAAACCTCCTTCCATCAGCATTGAAGATGAAACGTGGCTGGGTCTTTCAGCATGACAATGATCCCAAACAAGACGCATTTCAAGGTCCTGGAGTGGCCTAGCCAGTCTCCAGATCTCAACCCCATAGAAAATCTTTGGAGGGAGTTGAAAGTCCGTGTTGCCCAGCAACAGCCCCAACACATCACTGTTCTAGAGGAGATCTGCATGGAGGAATGGGCCAAAATACCAACAACAGTGTGTGAAAACCTTGTGAAGACTTACAGAAAACGTTTGACCTCTGTCATTGCCAACAAAGGTATTGTATTGAGATAAACTTTTGAGTATAAAAAGTATTGAGATAAACTTTTGTTATTAACCAAATACTTATTTTCCATCATAATTTGCAAATTAATTCATTAAAAATCCTACAATGTGATTTTCTGTTTTTTTTTCTCATTTTGTCTGTCATAGTTGAAGTGTACCTCTATGATGAAAATTACAGGCTGACTAAATACTTTTTTGCCCCACTGTATGTATGTATGTACACTACCGTTCAAAAGTTTGGGGTCAATTAGAAATGTCCCTTTTTGTTAAAGAAAAGCACATTTTTTGTCCATTAAAATATCATAAAATTGATCAGAAATACAGTGTAGACATTGTTAATGTTGTAAATGACTATTGTAAGTGGAAATTGATTATTTTTTATGGAATATCTACATAGGCGTACAGAGGCCCATTATCAGCAACCATCACTCCTGTGTTCTAATGGCACGTTGTGTTTGCTAATCCAAGTTTATAATTTTAAAAGGCTAATTGATCATTAGAAAACCCTTTTGCAATTATGTTGAAGCTGAAAACTGTTGTTCTGATTAAAGAAGCAATAAAACAAACCTTTTTTAGACTAGTTGTGTATCTGGAGCAGCAGCATATGTAGGTTCGATTACAGGCTCAAAATTGCCAGAAACAAAGAACTTTCTTCTGAAACTCGGTAAAAGGCCTTACTTAAAGGCATAGTTCTTGCAGGACACAAAGAGTCAACTTTCACTTAGTAATATGATCATAATTTGGTACATGTCATCATTTATATTGTATCTGTGGTCATAACTGTGTACTTACAAGTGTAAACTATAGTGTGATTTCTTCCACAGGCTGCAAGCCGCACCTTTTCAGACTTCAAAGCTTAGAGAAAAACAAGAATGAGAAAGACACCCATTTTCAGATTGCAATCAGCCACAATAGCAGGCCAACCCTCTCTTTCTCTCCTCTGCTGCCCTCCTGCTCGGGAGATTAGATTATTCCAGATTACAGACCCCTCCAGATTGGAATTACCGCAGTGACAAATCTCTCTTTGTCTCCTGCTACTAGTATACCCATTCACAATTTACAAAACAACAGCATCATTACTTAGTTTAAGCCACAGAAAATCCAACTAATTTTGTGGGGGAAAAACATCATTGGACATTTGATTTCAGTAGCTATATTGTCTGTCGTCGTCCCCCACTCCCTCTTGTCTAGTACATTCAAGGGGAGATAAGCAGCTGTGTATGACAGCAATACAAGAGAGTACAGCTTTTGACCCAACACAGAGGGAGAGCAAATTTAAACCCACCTTTCACACAAGTGGGCTTGTTCACCATGGTCTTTGATCCCAAACCCAGCTGACCCCAGTTGTTACTGCCAAACATGAAAAGCTTGCCATTCTCTGTTGAAAAAAAATAAAATAAAACCACTTGAGAAAGCTACAGGAACAGCGACATTAATACTAATAGAAGCTGCAGTTGAGCAGCATTTCATTGGCATAAAAATGTATTTTAAATGTGTGATAGGGTGTGTTAGCAAATTATTTTATGTTACTTCAGATGTTGCATGTTCTTCAGAATTGCAGGCCCATTTTCATATGGCTCTGATCACCACCATCAATTTAAAAACGTAATCGGTCACTGACCTGTTATCAATGCTGTGTGCTCATCCCCACAGGTGATTTTCAGAGGTACATCATTTTTCAGCCAAAATTTACTGGGGATGTTATCTGCAAATTTGCTTTTTCCAAAGGTGAAGACTGCTCCCGTTTCTGTTAGAACACAAACAACATTGATCACACTTCAAACAGCTAGATAGCAGGCTAATAATACACACGGCTAGATGGGATACCAATTGACGTCAAATGATGCATTTTTAGCTAACCCTAACCCAACCTTTTATTTTTTTTTCAATTTAACTAGGCAAGTCAGTTAACTACAAATTCTTATTTACAATGACCGCCTACCCGGCCAAACCCGGATGACGCTGGGCCAAAGGTGCACTGCCCAATCCCAATCACGGCCAGATGTGATAGAGCCTGGATTTGAACCAGTGACTATAGTGATGCCTCTTGCACTAAGATGCATTGTGTTAGGCCGCTGCACCACTCGGGAGCTCCAGTTCCAATACTTTTTTTAAAATTTCAATATCAAATAATTTCTGGGTAACAATGAAGTACCTTAATGTGATTGTTTTCAATTAAAAGTCAAAAATAAACAAAAATAGTTAGCAAATACTAGCAATTACTCAAACAATTTTACTAGGACTGTTGGTGTGGTCTGAATGGGGAGGGGAAAACTGGAAGAAAAAAACTAGCTGTTATTGGCAGAGGTTTGGAACTCTTTCTTATTGGTGTTTTAACTAATTTACCCCCAAACTCCATCCCACCAAAGCAGGCTGAAATTACAAGTGTGTTTTTTCAAACAGCTAAAAGGACATTGTCATAATTTCCACAATTTCACAGTATTATTGCAACCTCATGGTATGGAAATATATATATATAAATAAAACACTGGGAAATCACGTTGTTGGCTGCACTGGCCCTTTAACCCAATTCTCATAACCTACTACTCAAAGTCCACTCTGATATAAACTATATCCCATCTAGTCCAAACAAAAATACACCACTAGAAGCTAATTTAGATAGCTTACTACCTGTTAACCACATTACTACCTGTTAACCACATTATCAAAGATACTGATAACTTTTCCCTTTTTCCTGTGACATTATTCTCCGTGACAGACGTAAACAACGGCGCACATGGAGGTTGTCCCTTGTTGCCAGCTTGTTAGCTAATTTTAACTAGCGTTAGCTTGCCTGGCTACTTTGCTCATGCGTGATAGTTTATGTTAGCTAGCACACTAGCTAACGTTAGCAAGCGATATATTTCATGTTCATTCCGAAACATTTTCAAACGGGTGAATAATGTTAACTAGTTAACGTTAGCTATATAGCGAGCTATCTTACCAGGTATCTCGTCTTCTGTCTCCCCTGCCATCGTAGTGTCAAATCGGCTTAGCAACTACACTACACAGGGTTAGCTGCTTCTATGCGTGTTGTGTGTTGTTATCGTCCGAAACAACCCGGATGTAAACAAAATTTCACCTGTAGCAACCAAGGCTGCGTTTCATTTTGTGTCGAGTCGCACCCTCCCCTGTGTCATTTGTTCAGTCCCCCTCGCACATCTGGGGCGTCTGTTGAAAGCAAATGGCAGAAATAATGTTCCCTTTTGCTTACATTCATCCAGTGGTCTCAGATGTGAAGGGGAATGAGGCAGGGCAGAGGGGAGGAAGCATATTATAAACTGAAAACCAGCGCAGGGATCAACTTCTATACGTTACGTTCCCTTAGTCAACGAATGGTTGCGTGTAACGTCATCGATTGTGTCATCGACTGACAGATTGCTATAACATTATGATGCGGTTAGCTGATATGTTAAATACCTATCCAGGCAGTGTAAGATATGGCAGGCGTAAGGAACACCTGGGCAGAGGAACGTGCCGACAGATAAGAGGGTAAGGTAGTTACCGGTATCTTTTGTGCGGTCAGTGCCAGGGGTGTATTCATTAGTCGGATACCGTTTACTCCAAACGTAAAACCAATAGTTTTTATTGGACAATTTCAGTTTCGTTCAAACCGGTTTTTCAACAGACAATCAACGGAATCAACTAATGATACACCCATGGTCAAAGATGGTTTTTAACTCTGTGGCTAGGTTTCCCTTAGTCTGGCTATAATACCTAACTCTCGAAGTCCTCCTGACTTCACAGTTAGCCTGGACGAGGCTAACTGGCCTATTAGACTATGTTTGTGGAGCCTATGCCCCCGTTGGTTGCTAAGATCTTTCCCTTGCAGTTTCACGATACGTTGCAATCTCAAGCATCTCACATGGAACACCAGCCTGTCAATTCTGTTACCAGTCTGTGAACACTCTTCACACCTTGTCAGATGATCACATGAACTTTAGTCACTCTCCAAATGGCAATACCTCCTTTGCTGCCAACCATCTTGCTTTTACATTGAGCAAAAGACTTGTGGCTTAATTTGTGGATTAATTTCTTTCCAATAGTTGTACCCCTAATCGTTCAAATAAAAATATGTGCAATAAATAGGCTTTGTCTTTAAACCAGTATTATAATGTTTTTGTAACGACTTTCACATAAAATGCAACACGCATTTTAAAATGATTAATTGACTTTGTAACACCTGTTATATACACCCCATAATAGTCATTGATCAGGGTTTTCACAGTAACCCGTGAACCCCGCCAGACGGCGCATGGAGAGGTCCGAGACCTGTAGAACCACCTGCAGCTCATTCATTTACTGCCAGTGAGGAGAGAGCGACGGCGCTGTGAAAGACTGCGGGTGGATTAACTGAACCAACAAAGCCCAGTGGAGAATCACAGCAACGCAGCCCCGCTGAAAACCCAGCGCCCCATTTTACAGTAGAATGGCATCAAGAAGAATGGAGACCAAACCAGTGATAACCTGCCTCAAAACGCTCCTCGTCGTCTATTCCTTCGTGTTTTGGGTAAGCAGACATGTCAAAGCGATAGTTTATTGTCGTCCTAAATGTCATATGTAGGTAATAATCTAGTTTGTGAACGGTATAATTGAATAGTTTACGTTGGAAAAAAACGGATGTGGGGCCGTGCGCACAGGCTGCTGCCTTGGAACAAGTGCATGTTTATTAGTGGGCGCGCTGCGTGGACCGTTATCTTTATTATAGGCTAGCATTATTATAACGTTTGAGGAGTTTTTTTCTTCTATAGGCTAGGAAATATATTTGTATTAAGTAGGCTATACACATTGAAACAAATGTTGATTATGTGAAATGTATTTTATATTTTTTCGCTAATACTGACGAAGCCATCATTTATTATATATATATATTTTTTACATTTCTTTTTCCTGTGATTTTGTAAGTGGACACTAACGTTCGCATGCTGTTGTAAGAATGTTAAGAATAGTCCAACAGGTAACCTAATCAACATCTGGTCACACTTTATTTGGATAGTCCGATTTTCCATCTGTAGATGCTCTACAGATGGTCATGCTATCAACAAACTATCTGTTGATAAGCAACTGCTTCATAAGGTTACGGTTAGGGTTATGTTTAGAATAAGCGTTAAAGGTTAGGCTTAGAATAAGGGTCAGGGTTAGGATAAGGGTTAGGGCTAGGGCTAAGGTTAGGGTTAGTAGATAGTTAGTTGAAATGTTACTGATAGCCTGTAGATAATCTGTAGAACATCTCCAGATGGACTATCCAAATAATGTGATACCCAATGGTGGGAGGTTCAATGCATCAAATGGTGGCAGGTTCTCAAAGTACCATGATGGACACTGTGCACATTAAAGCAAAGGCGCAAACTCTCCTGTAGCACCACCCCAATTGGTTGAATTATGTGTGTGAGACTGTTTGTGTGTTATGCCTCTTATTTATTGAGATAGCCTATAATTGTCTCACTGTATTGGATGAATGATCTTATTGCTTTTCAGGAAGGAAAGGGGTAAGTAAGTTACCCAGGATGTAATCAAAGGATAGGGGTCTACATCTATTTTAGCACAGGGCAGGGCATGCCCTCTCTCTGCATTTACATACATGGGTCCATATGGAATATATGTTTGTGACGGATGAGAGTAGGCGTGGTTCAGTCAGTCCCATAGGTTAGTGGGGCTGGAGTCCCTTACACGAGGCATAGCAGCAGTGGTGGAAAATGTACTCAATTGTCATACTTGAGTAAAAGTAAAGATACCCTTATAGAAAATGTCTCAAGTAAAAGTATTATTGCTTCTTCAATCAGCACAACATTTTTCAGCTGTGCTAACATAATTGCAAAAGGGTTTTCTAATGATCAATTCGCCTTTTAAAATTATAAACTTGGATTAGCTAACACAATGTGCAATTGGAACACAGGAGTGATGGTTGCTGATAATGGGCCTCTGTACACCTATGTAGATATTACATAAAACAATCTGCCGTTTCCAGCTACAGTAGTAATTTACAACATTAACAATGTCTACACTGTATTTCTGATAAATGTTATGTTATTTTAATGGACCAAAAAATGTGCTTTTGTTTGAAAGCAAGGACACTTCCAAGTGACCCCAAACCTTTGAACGGTAGTGTATGTATACTTGGGTTATCACCTTTCAACAGAAAAAGATAGAAAATCACTGGAGGATGTCTTTAAGGAGTACATGGACTACAGGGCATTACCACTAAGACTGTGATTGAACAGAAAGACCCACTCCAATGAGATCAATTGCTCAGATTATATGTAGTGGACCGGTGTTGTGTTCACTCTGGGATGCAACATTACAATACAAGAATGTGGAGGGAGTCGGATACAAATCAAATTGGCTCATTCATCATGACACAATAGGACCAGTAATCATAGTTCTGATCACATTTTCTCCCCATTCAATTTTGACATGTTATTCTCTGTGTTCATTGGCTTCTTGAAGTTGGGTTGGGCTTTGGAGGGATATTTGATGTTATAGGTCCTATCCACAGCGCAACAGCAACAACCTACGTACCTATCTTGTTGAATATTATAAACCCGGTGGTTTGAGCCCTGAATGTTGATTGTCTGAAAGACCGTAAACCACGGGTATGATAAAAAGTACATTTTACTGTTCTAATTAAGTTGGTAACCAGTTTATAATAGCAATAAGGCACCTCTGGAGTTTGTGTTTTATGGCCAATATACCACGGCTAATGGCTGTATCCAGAACAGCCCTTACCTGTGGTATAATGGCCATATAACACACCCGGTTGTGCCTTATTGCTTAAACAACCAAACCAGACCCAACCATCTTGACCCATCCACCCAGCCAGCCACCCTGACCCATCCGCCCTGACCCATCCGCCCTGACCCATCTGCCCTGACCCATCCGCCCTAACCCATCCGCCCTGACCCATCTGCCCTGACCCATCCGCCCTGACCCATCTGCCCTGACCCATCCGCCCTGACCCATCCACCCTGACCCATCCGCCCTGACCCATCCGCCCTGACCCATCCACCCTGACCCATCCACCCTGACCCATCCACCCACCTTGACCCGCCCTGACCCACCCGCCCTGACCCATCCTCCCTGACCCACCCACCCACCTTGACCCGCCCTGACCCACCCGCCTTAACCCATCTGCTCTGACCCATCCACCCTGACCCACCCACCTACACTGACCCACCCACCTTGACCCACACTGACCCAACCGCCCTGACCGATCCGCCCTGACCCTCCCGCCCTGACCGATCCGCCCTGACCCACCTGCCCTGACCCACCTGCCCTGAACCATCTGCCCTGATCCATCCACCCTGACCCATTCGCCCTGATCCACCCACCCTGGCCCATCCACCCTGGCCCATCCACCCTGGCCCACCCACCCTGACGCACCCACCCAGCCACCCTGACCCACCCACCCACACTGACCCATCCACCCTGACCCACCCACCTTGACCCACACTGACCCACCCGCCCTGAACGATCTGCCCTGACCCACCTGCCCTGACCCACCCGCCCTGACCCATCTGCCCTGACCCATTAGCCCTGGCCCATCAACCCTGGCCCATCCACCCTGGCCCACCCACCCTGACGCACCCACCCAGCCACCCTGACCCATCCACCCAGCCACCCTGACCCATCCACCCAGCCAGCCAGCCACCCGCTGCAGCTATACTTGTATTAAAATAGACCCACTCCTTCTCCAAGAAGCAGACTCCATTGATGTTGACCTGAGGGCCACTTAGACAAAGAAAGCCATATGGCCTGCTTAACTAAACACATTAGAGGCCGTTTTCCTCCCTAGCCAGACAGACAGATGTACGAGGATGGACTGCAGAGAGAGATAGATAAACAGAGACAGGAGGAGACAGGATGAGACAGAGTGCCTCTGCTCTGCTGTCTTACTTGTTTTGAGAGCTTACCAGGGGAGGTTGTTTGAGAGCTTACCAGGGGAGGTTGTTTGAGAGCTTACCAGGGGAGGTTGTTTGAGAGCTTGGCAGGGGGAGGTTGTTTGAGAGCTTACCAGGGGGAGGTTGTTTGAGATCTTACCAGGGGGAGGTTGTTTGAGAGCTTACCAGGGGAGGTTGTTTGAGAGCTTGGCAGGGGAGGTTATTTGAGAGCTTACCAGGGGAGGTTGTTTGAGAGCTTGGCAGGGGGAGGTTGTTTGAGAGCTTACCAGGGGAGGTTGTTTGAGAGCTTACCAGGGGGAGGTTGTTTGAGAGCTTGGCAGGGGAGGTTGTTTGAGAGCTTACCAGGGGAGGTTGTTTGAGAGCTTACCAGGGGAGGTTGTTTGAGAGCTTACCAGGGGAGGTTGTTTGAGAGCTTACCAGGGGAGGTTGTTTGAGAGCTTACCAGGGGAGGTTGTTTGAGAGCTTGGCAGGGGAGGTTGTTTGAGAGCTTACCAGGGGGAGGTTGTTTGAGAGCTTACCAGGGGGAGGTTGTTTGAGAGCTTACCAGGGGGAGGTTGTTTGAGAGCTTACCAGGGGGAGGTTGTTTGAGAGCTTACCAGGGGGAGGTTGTTTGAGAGCTTACCAGGGGAGGTTGTTTGAGAGCTTACCAGGGGAGGTTGTTTGAGAGCTTACCAGGGGAGGTTGTTTGAGAGCTTACCAGGGGAGGTTGTTTGAGAGCTTACCAGGGGGAGGTTGTTTGAGAGCTTACCAGGGGGAGGTTGTTTGAGGCCAGCTCAGCTGTCATTCTGCTCTGGGTGCCTACTCTTTTTGTCTCTAACTTCTATGCCAAGAGCTCCAACCCCAACAATGGCTACATTCTTAGGAAAAAGTGCTCCAAAGGTGTTTTGTGGCTGAGAACCCTTTTTGGTTCCAGGTAGGACAGTTTTGGTTCCAGGTAGAACTATTTTGGGTTCCATGTAGAACCCTCTGTGGAAAGGCTTCTACATGGAACCTAAAATTGTTCTACCTGGACCCAAAAGGGGTTCATCAAAAGGTTCTCCTATGGGGACAGCCGAATAACCTTTTTGGTTCTAGATAGCACATTTATTTCTAAGAGTGTACCTAGAGTCTGGCTATCAATCTGTTACTTACTGCTGTTGCCTGAACTAGTACCAGAAAGGTTCTTTGCATGATTACTGTGAGAGTATCTGACACATTTGGCATAATTACTCAGCACTTCTCACTCCGTTCGCCACATTGTAGTAAACCAAGGGCTTAGCATTGTGTATTGTATATGCCGGGAGCCAGCAAAATGGTGAAGAAGGTGATTTTAATAAAGAACCAAAGCAAATGAACAAACATGACACAATAGGATCAGTAATCGTAGTTCTGATCACATTTTCTCCCCATTCAATTTTGACATGTTAGGAGAAAACAATAACATCTAGTGACTGAAGACAACCGAGGGATAAATAAAGGGGCGGTAATTAAGGAGAAAACAATCAGCAGGTGTGCACAATGTGGGTTTCCAGGACCGGTGGTTAGTAGACCGGCGATGTCGAGCGCCGGAGGGAGGGCGTGACACATTGTTAGATTTACTATTGTTATTTTGGAGAAATATCATTTTGGGTACAAGACTGTCAGTGTCAAGACAACAAATAACTTTTATTTTGAAATGCTGTTTTGCACAAGCACCTTTCAATCATCTAATTAACCTGATAATAACGTGTAACTCTGCTCTCTAACATGGTAGCTGATAGGGTCAGGCTATTAAAGGCTTCATTTAATGTCAGGCCGGGAGTGTCATTTCCTCAATTAAGATTTCTGCAGGGACTGAAGATTGACCTAGTTGTCGTTAGGTTTGTGTTGTAAATGTATACCATCACCATTGGCCAGACTTATTTTTATGGGTTGATTTTCAACTTGTATACTCTTAGAAAAAAAGGTGCTATCTAGAACCAAAATGGGTTCTTCGGCTGTCCCCATAAGAGAACCCTTGGAAGAACTCCTTTAGGTTCCATAGAGGGTTCTACATGGAACCCAAAAGAGTTCTCCCTGGATCCAAAAAATTTCTCCTCTGGGGACAGCCGCAAAGCCCTTATGGAACCTTTCTTTCCAAGAGTGTAAGATGGTCTGATTTTATGGATAACATCTACGTTTTCAAGTCCACTCAGGCCATACCCTTTTGCAGAGTTTCTCCCCTTCATATACATGTTTTCTCTGAACTGTAGCTTGAAGACTGTGTAGCTCTGCTAAAACAAGACTACAGATGCAGTACATTGATAGACAATCCCATAGCCTCTTGGTATTAGGCTTCTCTGTGTAGTAGGAATGGCAGCTTGTTCAGTAGGCCAAGAACAGACAGACGCCCTAAGACTTGGCCTAATTCATGCTGTGGAGGCATATTATTAATGCCCAGATGGGAATAAGAAGCATAATGTTTTGTGTGTTTTGTGTTCCCTCTGTACCAGGCTTTTGTTGGGGCTTATTCCTCTGAGAATGTGATTGTGCATCTTATTGTACAGCATTTAAATGGCTGTGCTCAGCTAAAGTTATTTCTAAATAATCATAGGAGTGTGATGCAGGTGAAAGAGGACCCAAAAGCGACTTGGCGAAAACAGAGTCTTTAATCCAGTAAAGTAAATACAAACAAAAAAACACAACTTTCACTCGAAATGACGAGGACAAACTGGAGACTCGATCTTGAACAGCAGGTGAACAGCAGGTTGCCTCGGGAAGGCACTTGAACCAGACAGACTCAGACACCTGCTCACCACGCAGCATCTGAGGAAAACACGACACGACAGGGCGATACACAAACACAGCACGGTGAATTCTAGACAAGGAACCGACAGGACAGGAACGGAACACAAAGGAAGAAATAGGGACTCTAATCAGGGGAAAGGATCGGGAACAGGTGTGGGAAGACTAAATGATTGATTAGGGGAATAGGAACAGCTGGGAGCAGGAACGGAACGATAGAGAGAAGAGAGAGCGAGAGAGTGAGAGAGGGAGGGGGAGAGAGAGGGATAGAAAGAGGGAAAGAACCTAATAAGACCAGCAGAGGGAAACGAATAGAATGGGAAGCACAGGGACAAGACGTGATAATAAATGACAAAACATGACAGTACCCCCCCACTCACCGAGCGCCTCCTGGCGCACTCGAGGAGGAATCCTGGCGGCAACGGAGGAAATCATCAATGAGTGAACGGTCCAGCACGTCCCGAGACGGAACCCAACTCCTCTCCTCAGGACCGTAACCCTCCCAATCCACTAAGTATTGGTGACCCCGTCCCCGAGAACGCATGTCCATGATCTTATGTACCTTGTAAATAGGTGCGCTCTCGACAAGGACGGGAGGGGGGAGGGAAGACGAACGGGGGTGCGAAGAAAGGGCTTAACACAGGAGACATGGAAGACAGGATGGACGCGACGAAGATGTCGCGGAAGAAGCAGTCGCACAGCGACAGGATTGACGACCTGGGAGACACGGAACGGACCAATGAACCGCGGAGTCAACTTACGAGAAGCTGTCGTAAGAGGAAGGTTGCGAGTGGAAAGCCACACTCTCTGGCCGCACCAATACCTTGGACTCTTAATCCTGCGTTTATTGGCGGCTCTCACAGTCTGTGCCCTGTAACGGCAAAGTGCAGACCTCACCCTCCTCCAGGTGCGCTCACAACGTTGGACAAACGCTTGAGCGGAGGGAACGCTGGACTCGGCAAGCTGGGATGAGAACAGAGGAGGCTGGTAACCCAGACTACTCTGAAACGGAGATAACCCGGTAGCAGACGAAGGAAGCGAATTGTGAGCGTATTCTGCCCAGGGGAGCTGTTCTGCCCAAGACGCAGGGTTTCTGAAAGAAAGGCTGCGTAGTATGCGACCAATCGTCTGATTGGCCCTCTCTGCTTGACCGTTAGACTGGGGATGAAACCCGGAAGAGAGACTGACGGACGCACCAATCAAACGACAGAACTCCCTCCAAAACTGTGACGTGAATTGCGGGCCTCTGTCTGAAACGGCGTCTAACGGGAGGCCATGAATTCTGAATACATTCTCGATAATGATTTGTGCCGTCTCCTTAGCGGAAGGAAGTTTAGCGAGGGAATGAAATGTGCCGCCTTAGAGAACCTATCGACAACCGTAAGAATCACAGTCTTCCCCGCAGACAAAGGCAGACCGGTAATGAAGTCTAGGGCGATGTGAGACCATGGTCGAGAAGGAATGGGGAGCGGTCTGAGACGACCGGCAGGAGGAGAGTTACCCGACTTAGTCTGCGCGCAGTCCGAACAAGCAGCCACGAAACGGCGCGTGTCACGCTCCTGAGTCGGCCACCAAAAGCGCTGGCGAATAGACGCAAGAGTGCCTCGAACACCGGGATGACCAGCTAACTTGGCAGAGTGAGCCCACTGAAGAACAGCCAGACGAGTGGAAACAGGAACGAAAAGGAGGTTACTAGGACAAGCGCGCGGCGACGCAGTGTGCGTGAGTGCTTGCTTAACCTGTCTTTCAATTCCCCAGACTGTTAACCCGACAACACGCCCATAAGGAAGAATCCCCTCGGGATCAGTAGAAGCCACAGAAGAACTAAACAGACGGGATAAGGCATCAGGCTTGGTGTTCTTGCTACCCGGACGGTAAGAAATCACAAACTCGAAACGAGCGAAAAACAACGCCCAACGAGCTTGACGGGCATTAAGTCGTTTGGCAGAACGGATGTACTCAAGGTTCTTATGGTCTGTCCAAACGACAAAAGGAACGGTCGCCCCCTCCAACCACTGTCGCCATTCGCCTAGGGCTAAGCGGATGGCGAGCAGTTCACGGTTACCCACATCATAGTTGCGCTCAGATGGCGACAGGCGATGAGAAAAATAAGCGCAAGGATGAACCTTATCGTCAGACTGGAAGCGCTGGGATAGAATGGCTCCCACGCCTACCTCTGAAGCGTCAACCTCGACAATGAATTGTCTAGTGACGTCAGGAGTAACGAGGATAGGAGCGGACGTAAACGTTCTTTTAGAAGATCAAAAGCTCCCTGGGCGGAACCGGACCACTTAAAACACGTCTTGACAGAAGTAAGAGCTGTGAGAGGGGCAGCAACTTGACCGAAATTACGAATGAAACGCCGATAGAAATTAGCGAAACCTAAAAAGCGCTGCAACTCGACACGTGACCTTGGAACGGGCCAATCACTGACAGCTTGGACCTTAGCGGAATCCATCTGAATGCCTTCAGCGGAAATAACGGAACCGAGAAAAGTAACGGAGGAGACATGAAAAGAGCACTTCTCAGCCTTTACGTAGAGACAATTCTCTAAAAGGCGCTGTAGGACACGTCGAACGTGCTGAACATGAATCTCGAGTGACGGAGAAAAAATCAGGATATCGTCAAGATAGACAAAAACAAAGATGTTCAGCATGTCTCTCAGAACATCATTAACTAATGCCTGAAAAACAGCTGGCGCATTGGCGAGACCGAACGGCAGAACCCGGTACTCAAAATGCCCTAACGGAGTGTTAAACGCCGTTTTCCACTCGTCCCCCTCTCTGATGCGCACGAGATGGTAAGCGTTACGAAGGTCCAACTTAGTAAAGCACCTGGCTCCCTGCAGAATCTCGAAGGCTGATGACATAAGGGGAAGCGGATAACGATTCTTAACCGTTATGTCATTCAGCCCTCGATAATCCACGCAGGGGCGCAGAGTACCGTCCTTCTTCTTAACAAAAAGAACCCCGCCCCGGCCGGAGAGGAAGAAGGCACTATGGTACCGGCGTCAAGAGACACAGACAAATAATCCTCGAGAGCCTTACGTTCGGGAGCCGACAGAGAGTATAGTCTACCCCGAGGAGGAGTGGTCCCCGGAAGGAGATCAATACTACAATCATACGACCGGTGAGGAGGAAGGGAGTTGGCTCGGGACCGACTGAAGACCGTGCGCAGATCATGATATTCCTCCGGCACTCCTGTCAAATCGCCAGGTTCCTCCTGAGAAGTAGGGACAGAAGAAACGGGAGGGATGGCAGACATTAAACACTTCACATGACAAGAAACGTTCCAGGATAGGATAGAATTACTAGACCAATTAATAGAAGGATTATGACATACTAGCCAGGGATGACCCAAAACAACAGGTGTAAACGGTGAACGGAAAATCAAAAAAGAAATAGTCTCACTGTGGTTACCAGATACTGTGAGGGTTAAAGGTAGTGTCTCAAATCTGATACTGGGAAGATGACTACCATCTAAGGCGAACATGGGCGTAGGCTTCTCTAACTCTCTGAAAGGAATGTCATGTTTCCGAACCCATGCTTCGTCCATGAAACAACCCTCAGCCCCAGAGTCTATCAAGGCACTACATGTAGCACCCGAACCGGTCCAGCGTAGATGGACCGACAAAGTAGTACAGGATTTTGATGGAGAGACTTGAGTAGTTGCGCTCACCTGTAGCCCTCCGCTTACAGATGAGCTCTGGCTTTTACTGGACATGAATTAACAAAATGTCCAGCAACTCCGCAATAGAGGCACAGGCGGTTGGTGATCCTCCGTTCCCTCTCCTTAGTCGAGATGCGAATCCCTCCCAGCTGCATGGGCTCAGACTCTGAGCCAGAGGAGGGAGATGGGTGCGATGCGGAGCAGGGAAACACCGTTGATGCGAGCTCTCTTCCACGAGCCCGGTGACGAAGATCTACCCGTCGTTCTATGCGGATGGCGAGAGCAATCAAAGAGTCCACATCTGAAGGAACCTCCCGGGAGAGAATCTCATCCTTAACCACTGCGTGGAGTCCCTCCAGAAAACGAGCGAGCAGCGCCGGCTCGTTCCACTCACTAGAGGCAGCAAGAGTGCGAAACTCAATAGAATAATCCGTTATGGACCGTTCACCTTGGCATAAGGAAGCCAGGGCCCTAGAAGCCTCCCTACCAAAAACTGAACGGTCAAAAACCCGAATCATCTCCTCTTTAAAGTTCTGGAACTTGTTAGAGCAATCAGCCCTTGCCTCCCAGATAGCTGTGCCCCATTCTCGAGCCCGGCCAGTAAGGAGTGAAATGACGTAAGCAACCCGAGCTCTCTCTAGAGTATGTGTTGGGTTGGAGAGAGAACACAATCTCACACTGCGTGAGAAAGGAGCGGCACTCAGTGGGCTGCCCGGAGTAGCAAGGTGGGTTATTAACCCTAGGTTCTGGAGGCTCGGCAGGCCAGGAAGTAACAGGTGGCACGAGACGTAGACTCTGGAACTGTCCAGAGAGGTCGGAAACCTGAGCGGCCAGGTTCTCCACGGCATGGCGAGCAGCAGACAACTCCTGCTCGTGTCTGCCGAGCATGGCTCCCTGGATCTCGACGGCAGTGCAACGAGCGTCTGAAGTCGCTGGGTCCATTCCTTGGTCGGTTCCTTCTGTCATGCAGGTGAAAGAGGACCCAAAAGCGACTTGGCGAAAACAGAGTCTTTAATCCAGTAAAGTAAATACAAACAAAAAAACAACTTTCACTCGAAATGACGAGGACAAACTGGAGACTCGATCTTGAACAGCAGGTGAACAGCAGGTTGCCTCGGGAAGGCACTTGAACCAGACAGACTCAGACACCTGCTCACCACGCAGCATCTGAGGAAAACACGACACGACAGGGCGATACACAAACACAGCACGGTGAATTCTAGACAAGGAACCGACAGGACAGGAACGGAACACAAAGGAAGAAATAGGGACTCTAATCAGGGGAAAGGATCGGGAACAGGTGTGGGAAGACTAAATGATTGATTAGGGGAATAGGAACAGCTGGGAGCAGGAACGGAACGATAGAGAGAAGAGAGAGCGAGAGAGTGAGAGAGGGAGGGGGAGAGAGAGGGATAGAAAGAGGGAAAGAACCTAATAAGACCAGCAGAGGGAAACGAATAGAATGGGAAGCACAGGGACAAGACGTGATAATAAATGACAAAACATGACAAGGAGATTGGCTAGGCTGCCAACTGAGCAAAAACATCAGATCAATATTCAATTTTGGCTCATATATCATTGTCAACAAACGTGAATTAAACTTCAAATAAATCCTTTTATAAAAAAACTAATGTTGATTCTGTGTTAAAATATGGGTTAAAATGTCATCAAGAGAAGTTGAAATAACAAGGAGTTAAAACCTTTACCCATCTACTTCAGCCATCTAGAAGTATGGTTAACAGAGACAAACAGTTACACTCCACCAGCCCAGCACACATCTCCCAGGCAACCATATCAGTAGTCGCCTCCTTGTCCACTCTGTTAGCGCTGCTCATACAGATCTTCATTTGAGCCAGTTTGCTACAGCAGGAAAATAATCCTGCAGCAACAGGACATGTTCATTATTATGTGGATTATAATTAATGGAAATTCTTGTAGGGGTTAATACATTTTTCGTAAGGGAAAAGTGGAAATTACAAACTTCAGAAGCCTTTTTAAACCTGAAATTCACTACAAGAAAGGTGTCCTGCAACAGGTTGATCAAATTAAGATCCTACATGTATCTGTTTCTCAGTATTCATTACAATCCCCCTCTACACTATCATCATCTCCACCGTCTGGTGGACTCCCTCCTCAGACCGACATTAGCCTAGCTAGCTCACCTCTGTCTGAAACCCATTACTGAAGGCCTCAAGAGGAAGCAACCTCTGGTCTCCAGGCTGAAAGCCAGGCTGTAGAAGCTCCAGCTAAAGCTTACAATGTGTAAGGCTTAGCCGCGGCTGTGTTGACGAACGGGTAATGCATTTAAATCTGCCTGATAGGAGCTGCCTGGATCTGATCTGGATCTGGCCTGGCACCGCTTAGTTACATTGGTTGCTTGGCGACAGCATTTACACTGGTCCAAAGGTCACTTATTTTCTTCTCAGAAAGGGAAAACAATGTAAATGGGGCAATCTGCAGTTGCAACATTCATTTTTTAAACTTGTAAATTAATGATATGTACCCATTGATTAGTGAAGAATATAACTTATAAAAGCATCATGAGGTTCGTTCATCATAAACCACAATATAACCTTGTTTTACTCCAATGTTTGTAAACAAAGTAAATGTAAACAAACATTGTAAAGCCTCAAAACATGGTTTAAATTATACTTTTGATATGAGTTATTTTGCATACATAGCTCTGTCTATTAATTTGAGAGTGGTTACATTTCTCCAGCACCACCCCCAGCTTTTTACCAAAACAGTGGCGGGGAACACACTTTTGTTATTGTTCCAACTGCGGATTGCCCCTTTAAAGGGTAAAACACAAGGAGAGTGAAGGTTACAGGGGAATTGAATGAATAAGACCTCGCCTCCCTTGCAGAAGAGATGATTAATAAAAGAGCCCAAGGACTACAGTAACACTACACAAGAGACTGAAGAAAGTAAGGGATTTAGAGTGATGGACTTCTGGTCTCGGTGCGTATAGATCTCTCCGGGCAGCCGGGATACTGCCCATCACTGAGGCAGCGAGGAAATATCTCATTAAGAATTTCCCTTCAGACTTCCAACCGAGTGGGGTTCAAAGGTGAAATAGCCACAGAGGTCATCCAGTGCCGGCCATTCAACCAATTAGTCTGTGATTGAGGAATTCCAAGATGGCTGAAAATTCCAGTAATTGTGTGGTGTGTTAGATTTAGAACCAATAGACGTTGAACAAACAGTGTCTCTGACTCTTAGTCAGGGCTTTACATGTTGCCGGTAATGAAATATGGCCTAAACTTAGCCTGCAGCCTGGGAGGAGGTGCTGAATGCTTTGGATTGACTTTGATCGCTCTCCATAATTCCCTATGTGTGAGTGAACACAGTAGAGTGAGCAGGCAGCTGTTAGCATCTCAGCTATGTTCAGCATGTGGTGATTGGATGCTCACCCAACAAACGCATTCTCAATGGCTGGGTCATTTGACTCTTTCACAGCACTACCGATTGTCATTATGGGAAATGTACAGTAGTTTAACAGTTTGCTTGTCACAAATCAACACTCTGGATGAGCATTATATTGTAGACTAGTGATCACCTG
Source organism: Oncorhynchus gorbuscha (assembly GCF_021184085.1). Taxonomy (NCBI): domain Eukaryota; kingdom Metazoa; phylum Chordata; class Actinopteri; order Salmoniformes; family Salmonidae; genus Oncorhynchus; species Oncorhynchus gorbuscha. The sequence continues at coordinate 150,215 of NW_025746023.1, read as the reverse complement.
TATAGACTCAGCTGTAGACCTACTGACAATATGCACCGCCGTGTTGTAGCATATGTCCTTCATTGTTGACCATTTAAAGCCTATATCCAAATCTGTAATGTTTTGAAAGCAGACCTTTAAACCTCTTGCACCTGGCCTTTAATCCTTTGTTTTGCCTCTTTATCTTTTAAAACATGATGTGTTCCTTGTAGTAGATACACTATGTTTGCATGAATTTAGATCCATTTCAGAGATTGGGTTGTTTTTTTGTCATACTCCACCAACTCCCAGAACTAGCCTCTAAGGCAACCTCAGAAGGCCGTAGCTAGTGTATGGCTGTGTCAGGTTAGGCAAGTGGCCGGCCAGGGGCAAGGCTAGCTATGGCTGGGGGTTGCTTGATCCCCCAATAAGTGATGTGGCATTCATAGGGGATCTTGCTATTCCCTTGTCTAGTAGGAAGGCTATATCCGACAGGAAGACATTAAACATGAATCATTGTTGACCCGTGGACCAATGACAGTGAGCCGCTGGATCAGGGGGAATATTAAGTGCACTGATGTCTGTTTGACTGGGACTTCGGTCCCTGAACATGAGACCGTCCTAAATGTCCAGTATGTTTGGCCACTGTGGTATGGGCTCCACTGTTAATTGTGTGCCAATAAAATGTCTCAGGGCCAACCATTTGTTTGCGGGGTCACACTGACAGCCACCTGACTCAGCAGGTGGAGGGGAACAGGCTCCTCACTGGCTGGCTTGTCACCTGTTGTGAAACATTTGTGTCGTGTTTGTGCCAGCTAGCGACTCACAAGGCCTAATGTCACGCTGGACTCCAGGTCAATAAAAACAGGCTTATTTCCAGACACCATACCTCCACTGGAAATAAGTAAACAATATGAAGTATATGTTATCTATCCCATACCAGGAAGTCTCACAGGGCACAGGCAGAGGAGAAAAAGGATGCTGCTAATCGCTCAGTGGGACTGGAGAGCCAGGCAGTGCAAAACCCAAACAATGCTGCTGCATGTTATTACTCCTATCCAATAACAACGCTGCTGCCTGCCAGGCTGCCTGTTATTACACCTATCTAATAACAACACTGCTGCCTGCCATGCTGCCTGTTATTACATCTATCTAATAACAACAATACTGCCTGCCATTACACCTATCTAATAACAACAATACTGCCTGCCAGGCTGCCTGTTATTACACCTATCTAACAAACAACAATACTGCCTGCCAGGCTGCCTGTTATTACATCTATCTAATAACAACAATACTGCCTGCCAGGCTGCCTGTTATTACACCTATCTAATAACAACAATACTGCCTGCCAGGCTGCCTGTTATTACATCTATCCAATAACAACACTGCTGCCTGCCATTACACCTATCTAATAACAACAATACTGCCTGCCAGGCTGCCTTTTATTACACCTATCTAATAACAACAATGCTGCCTGCCAGGCTGCCTGTTATTACATCTATCTAATAACAACAATACCGCCTGCCAGGCTGCCTGTTATTACACCTATCTAACAAACAACAATACTGCCTGCCAGGCTGCCTGTTATTACATCTATCTAATAACAACAATACTGCCTGCCAGGCTGCCTGTTATTACACCTATCTAATAACAACAATACTGCCTGCCAGGCTGCCTGTTATTACATCTATCTAATAACAACAATGCTGCCTGCCAGGCTGCCTTTTATTACACCTATCCAATAACAACACTGCTGCCTGCCATTACACCTATCTAATAACAACAATACTGCCTGCCAGGCTGCCTTTTATTACACCTATCTAATAACAACAATGCTGCCTGCCAGGCTGCCTGTTATTACATCTATCTAATAACAACAATACCGCCTGCCAGGCTGCCTGTTATTACACCTATCTAATAACAACAATACTGCCTGCCAGGCTGCCTGTTATTACACCTATCTAATAACAACAATGCTGCCTGCCAGGCTGCCTGTTATTACATCTATCTAATAACAACAATACCGCCTGCCAGGCTGCCTGTTATTACACCTATCTAATAACAACAATACTGCCTGCCAGGCTGCCTGTTATTACATCTATCTAATAACAACAATACTGCCTGCCAGGCTGCCTGTTATTACATCTATCTAATAACAACAATACTGCCTGCCAGGCTGCCTGTTATTACATCTATCTAATAACAACAATACTGCCTGCCAAGCTGCCTGTTATTACACCTATCTAATAACAACAATACTGCCTGCCAGGCTGCCTGTTATTACATCTATCTAATAACAACAATACTGCCTGCCAGGCTGCCTGTTATTACATCTATCTAATAACAACAATACTGCCTGCCAGGCTGCCTGTTATTACACCTATCTAATAACAACAATACTGCCTGCCAGGCTGCCTGTTATTACACCTATCTAATAACAACACTGCTGCCTGCCATGCTGCCTGTTATTACATCTATCTAATAACAACAATACTGCCTGTTATTACACCTATCTAATAACAACAATACTGCCTGCCAGGCTGCCTGTTATTACATCTATCTAATAACAACAATACTGCCTGCCAGGCTGCCTGTTATTACACCTATCTAATAACAACAATACTGCCTGCCAGGCTGCCTTTTATTACACCTATCCAATAACAACAATACCACCTGCCAGGCTGCCTGTTATTACACCTATCTAATAACAACACTGCTGCCTGCCATGCTGCCTGTTATTACATCTATCTAATAACAACAATACTGCCTGTTATTACACCTATCTAATAACAACAATACTGCCTGCCAGGCTGCCTGTTATTACATCTATCTAATAACAACAATACTGCCTGCCAGGCTGCCTGTTATTACATCTATCTAATAACAACAATACTGCCTGCCAAGCTGCCTGTTATTACACCTATCTAATAACAACAATACTGCCTGCTAGGCTGCCTGTTATTACATCTATCTAATAACAACAATACTGCCTGCCAGGCTGCCTGTTATTACATCTATCTAATAACAACAATACTGCCTGCCAGGCTGCCTGTTATTACATCTATCTAATAACAACAATACTGCCTGCCAGGCTGCCTGTTATTACATCTATCTAATAACAACAATACTGCCTGCCAAGCTGCCTGTTATTACACCTATCTAATAACAACAATACTGCCTGCCAGGCTGCCTGTTATTACATCTATCTAATAACAACAATACTGCCTGCCAGGCTGCCTGTTATTACATCTATCTAATAACAACAATACTGCCTGCCAGGCTGCCTTTTATTACACCTATCCAATAACAACAATACCACCTGCCAGGCTGCCTGTTATTACACCTATCTAATAACAACACTGCTGCCTGCCATGCTGCCTGTTATTACATCTATCTAATAACAACAATACTGCCTGTTATTACACCTATCTAATAACAACAATACTGCCTGCCAGGCTGCCTGTTATTACATCTATCTAATAACAACAATACTGCCTGCCAGGCTGCCTTTTATTACACCTATCCAATAACAACACTGCTGCCTGCCATTACACCTATCTAATAACAACAATACTGCCTGCCAGGCTGCCTTTTATTACACCTATCTAATAACAACAATGCTGCCTGCCAGGCTGCCTGTTATTACATCTATCTAATAACAACAATACCGCCTGCCAGGCTGCCTGTTATTACACCTATCTAATAACAACAATACTGCCTGCCAGGCTGCCTGTTATTACACCTATCTAATAACAACAATGCTGCCTGCCAGGCTGCCTGTTATTACATCTATCTAATAACAACAATACCGCCTGCCAGGCTGCCTGTTATTACACCTATCTAATAACAACAATACTGCCTGCCAGGCTGCCTGTTATTACATCTATCTAATAACAACAATACTGCCTGCCAGGCTGCCTGTTATTACATCTATCTAATAACAACAATACTGCCTGCCAGGCTGCCTGTTATTACATCTATCTAATAACAACAATACTGCCTGCCAAGCTGCCTGTTATTACACCTATCTAATAACAACAATACTGCCTGCCAGGCTGCCTGTTATTACATCTATCTAATAACAACAATACTGCCTGCCAGGCTGCCTGTTATTACATCTATCTAATAACAACAATACTGCCTGCCAGGCTGCCTGTTATTACACCTATCTAATAACAACAATACTGCCTGCCAGGCTGCCTGTTATTACACCTATCTAATAACAACACTGCTGCCTGCCATGCTGCCTGTTATTACATCTATCTAATAACAACAATACTGCCTGTTATTACACCTATCTAATAACAACAATACTGCCTGCCAGGCTGCCTGTTATTACATCTATCTAATAACAACAATACTGCCTGCCAGGCTGCCTGTTATTACACCTATCTAATAACAACAATACTGCCTGCCAGGCTGCCTTTTATTACACCTATCCAATAACAACAATACCACCTGCCAGGCTGCCTGTTATTACACCTATCTAATAACAACACTGCTGCCTGCCATGCTGCCTGTTATTACATCTATCTAATAACAACAATACTGCCTGTTATTACACCTATCTAATAACAACAATACTGCCTGCCAGGCTGCCTGTTATTACATCTATCTAATAACAACAATACTGCCTGCCAGGCTGCCTGTTATTACATCTATCTAATAACAACAATACTGCCTGCCAAGCTGCCTGTTATTACACCTATCTAATAACAACAATACTGCCTGCTAGGCTGCCTGTTATTACATCTATCTAATAACAACAATACTGCCTGCCAGGCTGCCTGTTATTACATCTATCTAATAACAACAATACTGCCTGCCAGGCTGCCTGTTATTACATCTATCTAATAACAACAATACTGCCTGCCAGGCTGCCTGTTATTACATCTATCTAATAACAACAATACTGCCTGCCAAGCTGCCTGTTATTACACCTATCTAATAACAACAATACTGCCTGCCAGGCTGCCTGTTATTACATCTATCTAATAACAACAATACTGCCTGCCAGGCTGCCTGTTATTACATCTATCTAATAACAACAATACTGCCTGCCAGGCTGCCTTTTATTACACCTATCCAATAACAACAATACCACCTGCCAGGCTGCCTGTTATTACACCTATCTAATAACAACACTGCTGCCTGCCATGCTGCCTGTTATTACATCTATCTAATAACAACAATACTGCCTGTTATTACACCTATCTAATAACAACAATACTGCCTGCCAGGCTGCCTGTTATTA
>NW_025746023.1:112500-142500 GCF_021184085.1 Oncorhynchus gorbuscha | reverse complement strand
TGAAGAGTAGTGCCGAGAAGGAAGCCTATGGTGTGCTCAGCCAAGGATGCACAATATGGCTGTCACTTTAAGGACAATTTTAGGATGTCATTATCCACCTTGACGAGCACAACACTTCCCGTCTTGTCTTCTTTGTCTGTGTTCGTTACCTCCAATGATGTGTAGAATTCTGTCATTGACCCCCATCAACATGCATTACAGAGTCATCTTGGAGTTCTATCATTGTTGTAGTTCCAGTTGGTTACATTAGAAACACAGATTCACTCTAGAAACACCAAAGTTCTCTGGAGGAGAATATTTGTATTTCAGAGGTGAATGTTATTGACCACTCACTACACAGACTAAGTGAATTTAATGGCCCGCAACAAAGCAATCATTGTAATACTGTTAGGGCTGCCATCAAGCAAAATCAAACTTTCTGATCCATGCTGTCACGCACGCACAAATTAATTACTGTAGTGTCTTTGCAAACATTGCTGTAGTATTTACTATAGTGTTTTTGTAGACATTACTGTAGTATTTGCTATAGTGTTTTTGTAGACATTACTGTAGTATTCACTATAGTGTTTTTGTAGTCATTACTGTAGTATTTACTATAGTGTTTTTGTAGTCATTACTGTAGTATTTACTATAGTGTTTTTGTAGACATTACTGTAGCATTTACTATAGTGTTTTTGTAGTCATTACTGTAGTATTTACTATAGTGTTTTGTAGACATTACTGTAGTATTTACTATAGTGTTTTTGTAGACATTACTGTAGTATTCACTATAGTGTTTTTGTAGTCATTACTGTAGTATTTACTATAGTGTTTTTGTAGTCATTACTGTAGTATTTACTATAGTGTTTTTGTAGACATTACTGTAGCATTTACTATAGTGTTTTTGTAGTCATTACTGTAGTATTTACTATAGTGTTTTGTAGACATTACTGTAGTATTTACTATAGTGTTTTTGTAGACATTACTGTAGTATTTACTATAGTGTTTTTGTAGACATTACTGTAGTATTTACTATAGTGTTTTTGTAGACATTACTGTAGTATTTACTATAGTGTTTTTGTAGACATTACTGTAGTATTTACTATAGTGTTTTTGTAGTCATTACTGTAGTATTTACTATAGTGTTTTTGTAGTCATTACTGTAGTATTTACTACAGTGTTTTTATTTTATTATTTTTTATTATCCTGCTGGACAAATAGCTCATTTTCCATAACCTGTAGGTAGGTAGGACTGGAGTCTGAAAGGATAGTTGAGAGCTTCAGTTCTTTTCTATAATACAATATATGGTCTATACTGTACTTGGCATGTAGGTTTCTCACTTATGGCTGGCACAAATTGGGATATGGGGGAGGGGAATTGTCATGCAGGTGAATGAGGACCCAAAAGCGACTTGGCGAAAACAGAGTTTAATCCAGTAAGAAACTTTACAAAACAAAAAGCATAATACTACTCGTAAAGACGAGAACAGACAGGAGACTTGATCGAGAACTGCAGGTTGCCTCGGGAAGGCACTTGAACCTAGCAGACTCAGACACCTGCTCACCACGCAGCATCTGAGGGAAACACGACACGACAGGGCAAAACATAGACACAGCACGGTGAATTATAGATGAGGATCCGACAGGGCAGGTACGGAAAACAAGGAGAGAAATAGGGACTCTAATCAGGGAAAAGGATCGGGAACAGGTGTGGGAAGACTAAATGATGATTAGGGGAATAGGAACAGCTGGGAGCAGGAACGGAACGATAGAGAGAAGAGAGAGCGAGAGAGTGAGAGAGGGAGGGGGAGAGAGAGGATAGAAAGAGGGAAAGAACCTAATAAGACCAGCAGAGGGAAACGAATAGAAGGGGAAGCACAGGGACAAGACATGATAATTAATGACAAAACATGACAGTACCCCCACTCACCGAGCGCCTCCTGGCGCACTCGAGGAGGAATCCTGGCGGCAACGGAGGAAATCATCAATGAGTGAACGGTCCAGCACGTCCCGAGACGGAACCCAACTCCTCTCCTCAGGACCGTAACCCTCCCAATCCACTAAGTATTGGTGACCCCGTCCCCGAGAACGCATGTCCATGATCTTATGTACCTTGTAAATAGGTGCGCTCTCGACAAGGACGGGAGGGGGGAGGGAAGACGAACGGGGTGCGAAGAAAGGGCTTGACACAGGAGACATGGAAGACAGGATGGACGCGACGAAGATGTCGCGGAAGAAGCAGTCGCACAGCGACAGGATTGACGACCTGGGAGACACGGAACGGACCAATGAACCGCGGAGTCAACTTACGAGAAGCTGTCGTAAGAGGAAGGTTGCGAGTGGAAAGCCACACTCTCTGGCCGCAACAATACCTTGGACTCTTAATCCTGCGTTTATTGGCGGCTCTCACAGTCTGTGCCCTGTAGCGGCAAAGTGCAGACCTCACCCTCCTCCAGGTGCGCTCACAACGTTGGACAAACGCTTGAGCGGAGGGAACGCTGGACTCGGCAAGCTGGGATGAGAACAGAGGAGGCTGGTAACCCAGACTACTCTGAAACGGAGATAACCCGGTAGAAGACGAAGGAAGCGAGTTGTGAGCGTATTCTGCCCAGGTGAGCTGTTCTGCCCAAGACGCAGGGTTTCTGAAAGAAAGGCTGCGTAGTATGCGACCAATCGTCTGATTGGCCCTCTCTGCTTGACCGTTAGACTGGGGATGAAACCCGGAAGAGAGACTGACGGACGCACCAATCAAACGACAGAACTCCCTCCAAAACTGTGACGTGAATTGCGGGCCTCTGTCTGAAACGGCGTCTAACGGGAGGCCATGAATTCTGAACACATTCTCGATAATGATTTGTGCCGTCTCCTTAGCGGAAGGAAGTTTAGCGAGGGGAATGAAATGTGCCGCCTTAGAGAACCTATCGACAACCGTAAGAATCACAGTCTTCCCCGCAGACAAAGGCAGACCGGTAATGAAGTCTAGGGCGATGTGAGACCATGGTCGAGAAGGAATGGGGAGCGGTCTGAGACGACCGGCAGGAGGAGAGTTACCCGACTTAGTCTGCGCGCAGTCCGAACAAGCAGCCACGAAACGGCGCGTGTCACGCTCCTGAGTCGGCCACCAAAAGCGCTGGCGAATAGACGCAAGAGTGCCTCGAACACCGGGATGACCAGCTAACTTGGCAGAGTGAGCCCACTGAAGAACAGCCAGACGAGTGGAAACAGGAACGAAAAGGAGGTTACTAGGACAAGCGCGCGGCGACGCAGTGTGCGTGAGTGCTTGCTTAACCTGTCTTTCAATTCCCCAGACTGTCAACCCGACAACACGCCCATAAGGAAGAATCCCTCGGGATCAGTAGAAGCCACAGAAGAACTAAACAGACGGGATAAGGCATCAGGCTTGGTGTTCTTGCTACCCGGACGGTAAGAAATCACAAACTCGAAACGAGCGAAAAACAACGCCCAACGAGCTTGACGGGCATTAAGTCGTTTGGCAGAACGGATCTACTCAAGGTTCTTATGGTCTGTCCAAACGACAAAAGGAACGGTCGCCCCCTCCAACCACTGTCGCCATTCGCCTAGGGCTAAGCGGATGGCGAGCAGTTCACGGTTACCCACATCATAGTTGCGCTCAGATGGCGACAGGCGATGAGAAAAATAAGCGCAAGGATGAACCTTATCGTCAGACTGGAAGCGCTGGGATAGAATGGCTCCCACGCCTACCTCTGAAGCGTCAACCTCGACAATGAATTGTCTAGTGACGTCAGGAGTAACGAGGATAGGAGCGGACGTAAAACGTTCTTTTAGAAGATCAAAAGCTCCCTGGGCGGAACCGGACCACTTAAAACACGTCTTGACAGAAGTAAGAGCTGTGAGAGGGGCAGCAACTTGACCGAAATTACGAATGAAACGCCGATAGAAATTAGCGAAACCTAAAAAGCGCTGCAACTCGACACGTGACCTTGGAACGGGCCAATCACTGACAGCTTGGACCTTAGCGGAATCCATCTGAATGCCTTCAGCGGAAATAACGGAACCGAGAAAAGTAACGGAGGAGACATGAAAAGAGCACTTCTCAGCCTTTACGTAGAGACAATTCTCTAAAAGGCGCTGTAGAACACGTCGAATGTGCTGAACATGAATCTCGAGTGACGGTGAAAAAATCAGGATATCGTCAAGATAGACAAAAACAAAGATGTTCAGCATGTCTCTCAGAACATCATTAACTAATGCCTGAAAAACAGCTGGCGCATTGGCGAGACCAAACGGCAGAACCCGGTACTCAAAATGCCCTAACGGAGTGTTAAACGCCGTTTTCCACTCGTCCCCCTCTCTGATGCGCACGAGATGGTAAGCGTTACGAAGGTCCAACTTAGTAAAGCACCTGGCTCCCTGCAGAATCTCGAAGGCTGATGACATAAGGGGAAGCGGATAACGATTCTTAACCGTTATGTCATTCAGCCCTCGATAATCCACGCAGGGGCGCAGAGTACCGTCCTTCTTCTTAACAAAAAGAACCCCGCCCCGGCCGGAGAGGAAGAAGGCACTATGGTACCGGCGTCAAGAGACACAGATAAATAATCCTCGAGAGCCTTACGTTCGGGAGCCGACAGAGAGTATAGTCTACCCCGAGGAGGAGTGGTCCCCGGAAGGAGATCAATACTACAATCATACGACCGGTGAGGAGGAAGGGAGTTGGCTCGGGACCGACTGAAGACCGTGCGCAGATCATGATATTCCTCCGGCACTCCTGTCAAATCGCCAGGTTCCTCCTGAGAAGTGGGGACAGAAGAAATGGGAGGGATGGCAGACATTAAGCACTTCACATGACAAGATACGTTCCAGGATAGGATAGAATTACAAGACCAATTAATAGAAGGATTATGACATACTAGCCAGGGATGACCCAAAACAACAGGTGTGAAAGGTGAACGAAAAATCAAAAAAGAAATAGTCTCACTGTGGTTACCAGATACTGTGAGAGTTAAAGGTAGTGTCTCAAATCTGATACTGGGAAGATGACTACCATCTAAGGCAAACATGGGCGTAGGCTTGTCTAACTGTCTGAAAGGAATGTTATGTTTCCGAACCCATGCTTCGTCCATGAAACAACCCTCAGCCCCAGAGTCAATCAAGGCACTGCATGTAGCACCCGAACCGGTCCAGCGTAGATGGACCGACATAGTAGTACAGGATCTAGATGAAGAGACCTGAGTAGTAGCGCTCACCAGTAGCCCTCCGCTTACTGATGGGCTCTGGCCTCTTACTGGACATGAATTAACAAAATGTCCATCAAATCCGCAATAGAGGCACAGGCGGTTGGTGATCCTCCGTTCCCTCTCCTTAGTCGAGATGCGAATCCCTCCCAGCTGCATGGGCTCAGTCTCAGAGCCAGAGGAGGGAGATGGTTGCGATGCGGAGCAGGGAAACACCGTTGATGCGAGCTCTCTTCCATGAGCCTGGTGACGAAGATCTACCCGTCGTTCTATGCGGATGGCGAGAGCAATCAAAGAGTCCACACTGGAAGGAACCTCCCGAGAGAGAATCTCATCTTTGACCACTGTGTGGAGTCCCTCCAGAAAACGAGCGAGCAGCGCCGGCTCGTTCCAGTCACTAGAGGCAGCAAGAGTACGAAACTCTATAGAGTAATCCGTTATGGATCGATCACCTTGGCATAGGGAAGCCAGGGCCCTAGAAGCCTCCCCACCAAAACTGAACGGTCAAAAACCCGAATCATCTCCTCTTTAAAGTTCTGGTAATTGTTAGAACAATCAGCCCTTGCCTCCCAGATAGCTGTGCCCCACTCTCGGGCCCGGCCAGTAAGGAGTGAAATGACGTAAGCAACCCGAGCTCTCTCTAGAGTATGTGTTGGGTTGGAGAGAGAACACAATCTCACACTGGGTGAGAAAGGAGCGGCACTCAGTGGGCTGCCCGGAGTAGCAAGGTGGGTTATTAACCCTAGGTTCTGGAGGCTCGGCAGGCCAGGAAGTAACAGGTGGCACGAGACGAAGACTCTGGAACTGTCCAGAGAGGTCGGAAACCTGAGCGGCCAGGTTCTCCACGGCATGGCGAGCAGCAGACAATTCCTGCTCGTGTCTGCCGAGCATGGCTCCTTGGATCTCGACGGCAGTGTTACGAGCGTCTGTAGTCGCTGGGTCCATTCCTCGGTCGGATCCTTCTGTCATGCAGGTGAATGAGGACCCAAAAGCGACTTGGCGAAAACAGAGTTTAATCCAGTAAGAAACTTTACAAAACAAAAAGCATAATACTACTCATAAAGACGAGAACGGACAGGAGACTTGATCGAGAACTGCAGGTTGCCTCGGGAAGGCACTTGAACCTAGCAGACTCAGACACCTGCTCACCACGCAGCATCTGAGGGAAACACGACACGACAGGGCAAAACATAGACACAGCACGGTGAATTATAGATGAGGATCCGACAGGGCAGGTACGGAAAACAAGGAGAGAAATAGGGACTCTAATCAGGGAAAAGGATCGGGAACAGGTGTGGGAAGACTAAATGATGATTAGGGGAATAGGAACAGCTGGGAGCAGGAACGGAACGATAGAGAGAAGAGAGAGCGAGAGAGTGAGAGAGGGAGGGGGAGAGAGAGGGATAGAAAGAGGGAAAGAACCTAATAAGACCAGCAGAGGGAAACGAATAGAAGGGGAAGCACAGGGACAAGACATGATAATTAATGACAAAACATGACAGGAATAGGCAAGTTATATGCAAATTAAAACTGTACTGTTACTATAGTTAAAAAACTGTTGTGTTTTTACGGACTGTTGTGTTTTTGCGGACATTGTGTTTTTTGGGGGATAATACTGTAGTATTAACTATAGTATTCTACAGTGTACTATACAATTCTATAGTAAGTACTACACATGATTGAGGGATACTACAGTGTGTGTATAGTATTCTACAGTATACTACAGAAATCCATAGTAAGTATTTCTTCGTGTGGGCTGTCAGTTTTGCAACATAACATTTCTTGAACACCACATTGGAGTTTCAATAAAACACAGATGTCAAGATTTCTGTAACAGAATTCAGATTGGGGTTTCATTTTCACCCTAATTCTAGCCCCCCCTTCAATCCCCCCCCCCCCCCCCCCATCCTAAAGTAAACAAATAAATAACAACAACAAAAAAACATTTTATTTGAACAAGATTCAACGATAAGAGCCTGGCTTTGAGCGCCCATAGAACAACAGTACCTTTGATCATGTCTCTGCTAAGGGGAGAAGGAGGGGTGCGCTTCCCCTTTGAAATCTAAAGTGCTCTTTTCATTTCTACATCACCCTCCCTGCCAATTCTCCCGCTCTGCCATCCAGTGAGCGACTGTTCTGGGGACACACTGAGTCCCTGTATCTCCCACAGCTTCTTTTGTCTGTCTGGTTTGATTGTAGCCGTGTTGTTTTTCAAGGAAAAAGGCTGGATGAGGGTGTGAACCAGATGAGCGGCTTGTTAAAAGGTGTCTGTTCTGTTGTTGTTGGTGGTTTCCTCCAGGCATCATTAATGTGCTGTGTTTAATCTGTCAGGAAGTGGCTCAGTGTTGTTTAGCTGGCTCCTAGGGGAGGATGGAGTGTGACTGTAGTCCTGCTGTGAGTGGCTGGAATCCTATAGGGAACATAGGGGTGTGGCTCCCCCTGATTCCCTGCTCCAGGAACATCAGGATCCAAAGAAACAGAGCAGAACCAAACAGAGAAGAGCAGAAAAGAACAGAACAAAGCACAACAGAGCTGAACAGAACAGAACAGAGCAGGGCTGAACAGAACAGGGCTGAACAGAACAGGGCTGAACAGAGCAAAACAGAACAGAGCAAAACAGAACAGAGCAAAACAGAGCTGAACAGAACAGGGCTGAACAGAGCAGAACAGAACAGAGCAGAACAGAACAGAGCAAAACAGAGCAGCAATTCCTGTTGATGCAACACCAAAGCAAACACAAGTGCCTTGTTTGGCTTTCAGATACAGAATAATAATGATCCAAGAGGGTCTCCTACCTAAATGCCTTGCATGTGTGTCTCTTCATCATGTTCCCCTTACTGTATTTCTACGGAAGCTAAAGCTCTACCTCAAAGGTTCTTCATGTTTGCATGAGCGTCAGTGCACCTGCCAGGGCAGATGGTCAGACCATTAGTCAGGGCTCGGCCTCAGCCCTCGGCAGCCCTCGGCAGCCCTCGGCAACCCTCGGCAGCCCTCGGCCCCAGCCCTCGGCAGCAGCCCTCGGCAGCCCTCGGCAGCAGCCCTCGGCAGCCCTCGGCAGCCCTCGGCAGCCCTCGGCCCCAGCCCTCGGCCCCAGCCTTCTCATTTATACATAGAGGCACCTCCAATCACAGTCCCTGCCCAGTGGTGGTGGATTATGTGTGTTTACTCTTACTCAATGTGAAGCGTCTAGTCTGAGCATCTGGAAAAGCTCTTTAAATCTAATCAATTATTCATTATTGTTTGGCGACAAATCTCTTTCTGTTAGTGTTTTTCTGTGGATGTTCTTGGTATCACTGAGCCACTATGTTGAGGAGAGTCAGGAGAGTGCTAGAAGAGAGCAATAAGTAAGACAATCAAAACAGGTTGAACAGTTGTTGCTGTCGGCTCAATACCTCAGCTCCAGGACAGGATTCTGACACCTCTACGTATCACACTATGAGATGTGGAAGTGAAATCACACTAGAGTACATATCGTGCCACCTCAGTTCTTGGAAGTCTAGTCCTGTCTAGAAAAGTTTGGGGTGAGTTGTGGATCTTTTCAAGCTAGCTCAGCCAACTAGGCCGCTACATTACATTTAATCTACATCAAGTGTCTCTGGATATGAGCAATCCTGACATCAAAAAACATTTAGAGCTCAACCTTCAGTGGCAACTCTGCTTGGAACAACGTCATGACATAAAATCCCCAACTGTTCATCCTAATCCTCTGAGTGGTGACAGTGGTGACCCCATGCTGTCCTGGCGTCTGCCTTACTCCGTTGTCACAGAAAACAACATGAATCTACCCATCAGGATGGACCTTTTTCAAAGTCTGAGTAGTTGTCATGGTGCTCTTATTTCTAGTTCCTTTCTTGTTCTGTATATTAATTAACAGCCACAAATGGTTTGCTATCAACCAGATGTATTGGGACTGCATACGGGTGCTGGTAGCTTGCCAAGAAATATTACCTCAAACCCATCGGCAGTAAAAAACAGCATGTGGTTGTACCACTATCTTCACAAACCTCATTTTGTATTTCTGCGAGGCTGGCAGCTGCAGCGATAGACGGATGAGGAAAATGTCCGGAGGGAAAATTGTCATAGCTGACGAATTCCATTACCTCTGTCAAGGCTGTGTGAAGCCTCCAATCTGGTGTTGAAATGAAACTTGCTCCTGTGCACCATCCGCGACGGACTCTGATAAAAGTGGCTCACTTTAACAGACTGGGAACTTCAGTGTTTATAGGTAAAATGGCTGACTTACCTATTCCAACTCTGGAAGCCCTAGTTCACTCAAAATCAGCATAGGCTACATACAGTACATCACATTGTAAAGGGACTTCATCATCTAGGATCGTGTATACATTTGTGTTTCAGATGTAGAATTTATTTCTACTGTAACCGAAACACGTGCAGTGTAACTGGTAATAAAGGGTTGAAACCATGTCTCATGACTGTGGTGTAACGTCACAGCTGAGATAATATATAGTACACATAAATACTTAATCACATAGCCCTGCTGAGTTAACTGAGGCCAATATGGTCGCCGACTGCAACACACCCCACAGGGCCTCTGCTTCATGTTAGCCGGTGCTCTTTTTGTCAGTCCCCTCACGCGCACACACACACACACACACACACACACACACACACACACACACACACACACACACACACACACACACACACACACACACACACACACACACACACACACACACACACACACACACACACACACACACACACACACACACACACACACACACCCACACACACACACCCCCTCTCCCCTTAATCCCTCCTGCCTAGGATGGTACCCCCTGCTGATGGAGCAGGTAGAGGAGGGAAGCCCCTCGCTTGCTACAGCAGATGGCTCCATGAATCATTCATAGTGTCACGTTGAATAAGACATGAACACGTTAGAGGAGAGGAAACTGGGGACTGGGGAACGGTACATTACAGGGAAATGAACCTACCGCTGCTCCCAGACATTACTAGAAAAGGGATGGTGGATGGGCAACACTTTCGGCGCCGACAGAGATGGC
Organism: Oncorhynchus gorbuscha; assembly: GCF_021184085.1. Lineage (NCBI taxonomy): Eukaryota > Metazoa > Chordata > Actinopteri > Salmoniformes > Salmonidae > Oncorhynchus > Oncorhynchus gorbuscha. The sequence goes on along the minus strand of NW_025746023.1, from coordinate 132,278 downwards.
CGCCTCGCTTCGCGTTCCTAGGAAACTATGCAGTATTTTTTTATTTTTTTTATGTGTTATTTCTTACAATGCTACCCCAGTTTTATTACATACAGTCGGGAGGAACTATTGGATATAAGAGCAACGTCAACTCACCAACATTACTACCAGGAAGACGACTTTCCCGAAGCGGATCCTCTGTTTGGCCTACCATACAGGACAATGGATCGGTTCCCAGCCGGCGACCCAAAACAAAGATGCAGTAGAAGGGGCAGACGGAGCGGTCTTCTGGTCAGGCTCTGTAGACGGGCACATTGCGCACCGCTCCCGAGCATACTACTCGCCAATGTCCAGTCTCTTGGCAACAAGGTAGACAAAATCCGAGCAAGAGTTGCCTTCCAGAGAGGCATAAGAGACTGTAACGTTCTTTGTTTCACGGAAACATGGCTCACTCGAGACACGCTATCTGAGTTGGTACAGCCAGCTGGTTTCTTCACGCATCGCGCCGACAGAAACAAGCATCTCTCTGGTAAGAAGAGGGGCGGGGGTGTATGACTTATGATTAATGAGACGTGGTGTAATCATAACAACATACAGGAACTCTAGTCCTTTTGTTCACCTGACTTAGAATTCCTCACAATTAAATGCCGACTGCATTATCTACCAAGAGAATTCTCTTCCATCATAATCATAGCCGCATATATTCCCCCCCAAGCGGACACATCGATGACCCTGAAAGAACTTCATTCAACTCTATGTAAACTGGAAACCACATATCCTGAGGCTGCATTTATTGTAGCTGGGGATTTTAACAAGGTTAATCTGAAAACAAGGCTCCCCAAATTCTATCAGCATATTGATTGTGCTACCAGGGCTGGCAAAACAGTAGATCACTGTTATTCTAACTTCCGCAATGCATATAAGGCCCTCCCCTGCCCTCCCTTCGGAAAAGCTGACCACGACTCCATTTTGTTGCTTCCAGCCTATAGACAGAAACTAAAACAGGAAGCACCCGCACTCAGGTCTCTTCAACACTGGTCCGATCAATCGGATTCCATGCTTCAAGTTTGCTTCGATCACGTGGACTGGGATATGTTCCGCATAACGTCGAACAACAACATTGACGAATACGCTGATTCGGTGAGCGAGTTTATTAGCAAGTGCATCGGTGATGTTGTACCCACAGCGTCTATTAAAACATTCCCAAACCAGAAACCGTGGTTTGATGGCAGCATTCGCGCAAAATTGAAAGTGCGAACCACTGCTTTTAATCAGGGCAAGGTGACAGGAAACATGACCGAATACAAATAGTGTAGCTATTCCCTCTGCAAGGCAATCAAACAAGCTAAGCGTCAGTATAGAGACAAAGTGGAGTCGCAATTCAACGGCTCAGACACGAGAGGTATGTGGCAGGGTCTACAGTCAATCATGGACTACAAAATAAAAGCAGCCCCGTCACGGACCACAATGCCTTGCTCCCAGACAGACTTTGAGGACAATACAGTGCCACTGCCACAGCCCGCTACCAAAACCTGCAGGATCCTCAACACGGGGACCCCACAAGGGTGCGTTCTCAGCCCTCTCCTGTACTCCCTGTTCACCCACGACTGCGTGGCCATGCACGCCTCCAACTCAATCATCAGGTTTGCAGACGACACTACAGTGGTAGGCTTGATTACAAACAACGACGAGACGGCCTACAGGGAGGAGGTGAGGGCCCTCGGAGTGTGGTGTCAGGAAAATAAACCTCACACTCAATGTCAACAAAACAAAGGAGATTATCGTAGACATCAGGAAACAGCAGAGGGAGCAGCTCCCTATCTACATTAGATCTATCTATCTAGATCTATCTGATGTTCTATCTGACTGTAGATCTATCTGATGTTCTGTCTGTCTGACTGTAGATCTATCTGATGTTCTATCTATCTAATGTTCTGTCTATCTGATGTTCTGTCTGTCTGACTGTAGATCTATCTGATGTTCTGTCTGTCTGACTGTAGATCTATCTGATGTTGTGTCTGTCTGACTGTAGATCTATCTGATGTTCTGTCTGTCTGACTGTAGATCTATCTGATGTGGTCCTGTGTAGCTCAGTTGGTAGAGCATGGTGCTTGTAACGCCAGGGTAGTGGGTTCGATCCCCAGGACCACCCATACGTAGAATGTATGCACACATGACTGTAAGTCGCTTTGGATAAAAGCGTCTGCTAAATGGCATATATTATTATTATTATATTACATTGACAGGACAGTAGTGGAGAGGGTGGAAAGTTTTAAGTTCCTTGGCGTACACATCACGGACAAACTGAATTGGTCCACCCACACAGACAGCGTGGTGATGAAGGCGCAGCAGCACCTCTTCAACCTCAGGAGGCTGAAGAAATTCGGCATGCACAATCGAGAGCATCCTGTCGGGCTATATCACCGTCTGGTATGGCAGCTGCTCCACCCACAACCGTAAGGCTCTCCAGAGGGTAGTGAGGTCTGCACAATGCATCACCGGGTGCAAACTACCTGCCCTCCAGGACACCTACACCACCCGATGTCACAGGAAGGCCAAAAAGATCATCAAGGACAACAACCACCCGAGCCACTGCCTGTTCACCCCGCTATCATCCAGAAGACGAAGTCAGTACAGGTGCATCAAAGCGGGAGCGAGAGACTGAAAAACAGCTTCTATCTCAAGGCCATCAGACTGTTAAACAGCCATCACTAACATTGAGTGGCTACTGCCAACAAGTGACTAACTTTAGCCACTTTAATAATGGAAAAATTGATGTTATCAATTTATCACTAGCCACTTTATATAATGCTTACATACCCTACATTTCTCATCTCATATGTATATACTGTACGCTAAACCATCTACTGCATCTTGCGATCTTGATGTAATTAAAAGTATCACTAGCTACTTTAAACAATGCCACTTTATATAATGTTTTCATACCCTACATTACTCATCTCATATGTATATACTGTACTCTATACCATCTATTGCATATTGCCTATGCTGTTCGGGTATCACTCGTTCATATATTTTTATGTACATATTCGTATTCTTTCCTTTACACTTGTGTGTATAAGGTAGTTGTTGTGAAATTGTTAGGTTATATTACTTGTTGATATTACTGCATGTTCGGAACTAGAAGCACAAGCATTTAGCTACACTCGCATTAACATCTGCTAACCATGTGTATGTGACAAATACATTTGATTTGATTTTGATTTGATTTGAGATGGGGACAGCGATAACTCACTCATATGCTATCTCTCAGATGTGTTCTACAGCGCTGTCTAAGTGTCATGCTACATGTCAGACAGTGACTCATCTCTCGCTCTCTTTAATCTCTCTCTCTCTCTCTCTCTTCTATCTCACACTAAATACACTCTCTCTTCCCTCCCTTTGTCTTCCTCTCTTTCGTGCTTTGTTTCTCACTCTACCTTTCTCTCCATCTCTGTCTCTGTCTCTGTCTCTGTCTCTCTCTCTCTCTCTCTCTCTCTCTCTCTCTCTCTCTCTCTCTCTCTCTCTCCCCATCTCACTCGCTCTCCCCCATCTCCCCATCTCACTCTCTCTCTCTCCCCCATCTCACTCTCTCTCTCTCTCTACCCCATCTCCCCATCTCACTCTCTCCCCCATCTCACTCTCTCTCTCCCCCATCTCACTCTCTCTCTCTCTACCCCATCTCCCCATCTCACTCTCTCTCCCCATCTCACTCTCTCTCTCCCCATCTCTCTCTCTCTCTCTCTCTCTCTCTCTCTCTCTCTCTCTCTCTCTCTCTCTCTCTCTCTCTCTCTCTCTCTCTCTCTCTCTCTCTCTCTCTCTCTGTCTGTGTCTGTATCTGACTCACTCCATCTGTCAGAGTGTTGCTGTTCCTTCTCATGCTGTGTTCTTGGGTAATCAGGCAGACAGAAAGGGAGGGAGACAGACAGGGAGGGAGGGAGGCAGGCAAGTAGACAGGGAGGGATGGAGCCAGGGAGGGAGGGAGAACGGCAGACCGGGAGGGGGCAGGCAGGCTGCTCTGTATGTGTCAGCGGGCCTCCGTCGCACGGCCAGCGCCAGACATGCTCAGAATCACAACAACATTTCCCATGGTGGCTACAGGGAGGTGACACTTCCCAAATGACACCCTATTCCCTATATAGTGCACTACTTTTGACCAAAGCCCTATGGGAAGTGCACTATGTAGGGAATAGGGTGCCATTTAGGACGTAGACACGGTGCCACTGCTCGAGGTAGATGTTGCCCTTTACCACAGATCTAGGATCAGATCTCTCCAACTCCTATCCTAAGCTTAACCATCAGGAGAATGACAAAATATCTGACCCTGTATCAGTGGTTAGGTAACCTTTTTCTGAACAAGGCAGTTAACCCACTGTTCCTAGGCTGTCATTGAAAATAATAATTTGTTCTTAACTGTCTTGCCTGGTTAAAGAACATTTTGAATAGGTTGATATTTATGGCAGAGCACTGGTGGGCAAAGAGTATTATGATACTGCGTTCACATCTCACACCAGCTGAGCCAACGCCTTCTGGCTTGTGTAAGGAAGGAGTGAGCTTCTACCAGAGGCTACAAGCTATAAGGTGAGATAAGATAAGCATATTTAGTTATGGTTGAGGGCAGGGGTGATAGTTTCTTCAGTGATGTCATAGCTATGCTAGTAAGGGACGACTAGCCGCCTTAACAATGAAGAAAACCTTGACCCAACCCTGCGAAATGCTAACTGGTTTTTACAAAGAAAGGAACTCCAGTTATTGTCATTTTAGATGTAATCCTGATTCCTGATCTTCCCTACCACACATATATTAATTAATGACTAAAATATCTATATATTAATAATAATGGAGAGATAGAGAGAGGAACTCCATGGAGAACCCAGTCCTTGAGTGGAACCCCTGCTTTGAACAAGGACCACAAATCCCCAAAGTGAATACATTAACCCACTTTTCACTCCACATGAATGTAATGATATGGAGGAGGAGATTCATCTGTCATATTTTTTGTGTATGTGTATATGTGGGGCTCCCGAGTGGTGCAGCCGTCTAAGGCCTGCAGCTCAGTGCTAGAGGTGTCACTACAGACCCTGGTTCAATTCCAGACTGTATCACCATGGGCTGTGATTGGGAGTCCCATAGGACGGTGCACAATTGGCCCAGCGTTGTTAGGGTTTGGCCTGGGTAGGCCGTCATTGTAAATAAGAATTTGTTCTTAACTGACTTGCCAGGTTAAAAAATATATATATATCATTTACCAGGTACATGTTGAGGTTAGATAGTACCAGTAGTAGCCTACCTTTCTAGACCCACAATCTCTCACTGTTCAGAACAGTTTGTATGATTTTTTTCCTCATCAAAGGGAATGGCATCTTCTCCTCTGGACAGGTGGACGTGCCACTGCTGTATTCCTTCAGCTGTTCTCGTCTAATGATGTTCTGTATTATGTCATTCTGTATTATGTTTCATGTTGTGTGTTGGACCCCAGGAAGAGTTTCTGCTGCTTTTGCAACAGCTAATGGGGATCCTAATAAAATACCAAATACCAAATTCCAGGCTTTACCAATAACCACAGCACCATCTGCTGGTTCAAGAACACACTACTAGAGGGCTCTACACAGAATAGTCTGGTGCACACAATTATTTATTTATACACTAGATGACTGATAGGGGGCGCTGTGTTGGCATTCCTCACTGTTGTAAAACACATTTTCGAAGCAATAGAAATGCATGTATTAATGTGTACATTTGTTTTTGCCTCGTTTATTATGTTACAGACACATGAATGCATACTATTATATTATGTGAGCTAAACATAAAATAACAATATATGAAAACATTTTCCTTAAAGTATAATTTGTTTTATTACTAATGTTACTGTCAACAAAAAAAGACTTAAATGCATGTTCTTGAAACATTTAACTGAAGTATAGTAGCATCACATTTATTCCTATGGAGGACTGGTCCTACTGGGGAGTGCCAATATGGCCGACAGGTTGCTTCAAAGTCTCTCAATGGCCAATACATAGAAATCACAATCCAGGGTTTATATACATCATTGGGTGCACATAATAAGCACCAGAAGAAACACACAAATATAACAACATAAAAGAATGGGAAGATGGTTTTGTATAATGCACTGACAAAATGCATCATAACCCAGGGTTAGAGCCAAGATGGAGGTGCGGATGCTTCAAGACAGCGTCTCCTATTAGTCATCTAGTGTTTATTTCACAGAGAGAGCAAAGTGTTCAGTCTACAGCGACTAATGCATGCTGGTGTTGGGTGGGCTTTTGGAATGTCTGCATTCACTCAGTCACTCTTTTCACGCCACTTCGATACAAAGTGATTTTCATAGTAGGTTAGGAGAGCATTTTCGCTAAACCTAACCCATTTCCTAACCTTAACCTTAGTCTCCTAACCCGCTACATTAATTATCCTAATCTGTGGCGTAAGTTCCAGTGACCTTCTATGAAGAAAAATGTTTTTTCACCTAGTTTTTCACCTAGGAGAAGATGGAGTTTTTCCTGGTCACGACACATGGTCAGGAACCAGTCATCATTCATGAGTAGGGCCAAAGATGGTGGAAAAATCAAGATACCCCATAAAGGCTGTTTTCCATTGAAACAAATGTTCACAGTTCCCATCTACTTAATGGAATTGGTATTTGTTTCATTGACCCATTGTTGACATTGTCCCACAATGTTTTGCTTGTCGGCATTTAAGTTTTCACGATATGTATTTTGAAAGTGAAATATCTTGAAAACTTGACAGCAGCTGGGTCTGGTCTACTTAGTAAGTATTAGTTATTTTTAACCAGAAAAAGGAGCCTATAAAATATCTCGCTTTCTTTTCTGTCTCATGAGCCATGCAGTGAGGATTCAGTTTCTTTCATTGGGTGGCAGCAAAGAGCTATCTCCAGTGCCACTAACAGCATTATAGTAGATCGGCAGTGTATCATTTACAGTGTAACCAATGGTTTATTACACAGAGAAATTGACTGGTTTTATGGGCGACTGCTTAAACAGACCACTGACATTTCATATCATATGAACGTGTCATTTAGCATGAAGCTGTGATGTTTGTGTTACAGTTGTGCCACCGATCATCTCTATGGGTCTGAAACCTCCAGTGATGCCCTTGATGACTTTTTAGTGACAGGGCTCTAATGCTCTTTCACCTTCTCTCGCCCCTCTCTCTTTCTCTCTGTCCAGATCACGGGGGCGATCCTCTTGGCTGTGGGACTATGGGGAAAGTTTATGCTGGGTGCGTACATATCTATCATCGCTGACAGCTCCACCAACGCTCCTTATGTTCTCATCGGCACCGGAACATGCATCATCGTGTTCGGACTGTTTGGATGCTTCGCTACCTGCCGCGGGAGCCCATGGATGCTCAAGCTGGTGAGAGCTAGGAGAAGTTGGTGAGAGCTAGGAGAAGTTGGTGAGAGCTAGATGAAGTTGGTGAGAGCTAGGAGAAGTTGATGAGAGCTAGGAGAAGTTGATGAGAGCTAGGGGAAGTTGGTGAGAGCTGGGAGAAGTTGGGGAGAGCTAGGAGAAGTTGATGAGAGCTAGGAGAAGTTGGAGAAGTTGATGAGAGCTAGGATAATATCAGAGCTAGGAGAAGTTGGTGAGAGCTAGGAGAAGTTGATGAGAGCTAGGAGAAGTTGATGAGAGCTACGAGAAGTTGTTGAGAGCTGGGAGAAGTTGGGGAGAGCTAGGAGAAGTTGATTAGAGCTCGGAGAAGTTGATGAGAGCTAGGAGAATATTATGACAGCTAGGAGAAGTTGGTGAGAGCTAGGATAAGTTGGTGAGAGCCAGGAGAAGCTGGTGAGAGCTAGGAGAAGTTGATGAGAGCTACGAGAAGTTGGTGAGAGCTAGAGGAGTTGGGGAGAGCTAGGAGAAGCTGGTGAGACCTAGGAGAAGTTGTCATCCGAGTAACTGAAATTTGTATATTTCTTCCCACTGGGGAAGAAACAGAATTCAACATCTGTTCCACATTTGTTCAAAGTAATATCATTGAAATGACGTGGAATTCAACCAGTGTGTGCCCAGTGGGTTTGTTTCGTTTCGTTTTTGATTCCTTTCCTTCTAAAAATGTCTTCCTTTCCTACTGTCATTCAATGTTCCTTGCAGTGTTTCGAGAGTCTTATCGTGAGCAAAGGGTGAGAAAGTCTGCAAAATATACACAGTAACTCAGTGTCCGGTTTGTGGCGCCCTGTGTGCCCTCTCTCTGCAGTATGCCATGTTCCTGTCCCTGATCTTCCTGGCAGAGCTCGTGGCTGGCATCTCCGGCTTTGTCTTTCGTCATGAGGTAGGTGGCTCTGCCATACCTGCCTCTGGCACTCACCCACAGGATCATTAGTACCCACCCACAGGGCACAGATGTCAATTCAACGTCTATTCCACGTTAGTTCAAAGTAATTATGTTGAACTGACGTGGAAACAATGTTGATTCAACCAGTGTGTGCCCAGTGGGAAGAATTCATCAGTCAGAGTGTCCATCTGTTCACAACAGGAGAAGCTATGAACACAACAAGAACTTTGTGTTTGTGTTCCCAGATAAAGGGAACCTTCCAGAGGACCTTCAGTGAGGCAGTGAAGAACTACAATTCCCAGGACGAGAGGAGCCTGGCTGTGGACAATGTGCAGCGCAGTGTGAGTGACGGTCATTTTGACAGCCAAATTAGGATTTTGATTAAAAACGGACTGTGATAAATCTCTCTCTCTCTCTCTCTCTCTCTCTCTCTCTCTCTCTCTCTCTCTCTCTCTCTCTCTCTCTCTCTCTCTCTCTCTCTCCCTCTCTCTCTCTCTCTCTCCCCTCCCTCTCCATCCCCCTCTCTCCCTCCAGTTGAAATGCTGTGGTGTGTTGAACTACACCAGCTGGTTGTCCAGTATCTGGTTCCCTAACAACGGCATCCCACCCAGCTGCTGTGCCAGCATCTCTGACTGTAACGCTTCTGACCTGCACAATGTCACCATAGCCCCCAGCAAGGTCCACCAGCAGGTCAGACACACACATGGACAGACAGACACACACCGTACACACTGACAAACACACTCACTTGTCTTGTCTTCTACAGGGCTGTTATGAGCTGGTGACTGACTTCATTGAGACTAACATGGGGATCATTGCTGGAGTGACATTTGGAATAGCTGTCTCACAAGTAAGTAACAGTATGGGTCAGTTGTTCTTCCACTCTCCTTCTGTGTGTGTGTGTGTGTGTGTGTGTGTGTGTGTGTGTGTGTGTGTGTGTGTGTGTGTGTGTGTGTGTGTGTGTGTGTGTGTGTGTGTGTGTGTGTGTGTGTGTGTGTGTGTGTGTGTGTGTGTGTGTGTGTGTGTGTGTGTGTGTGTGTGTGTGTGAGCGTGCGCCCAGTGCAGGTTATTAATGATTACACACGGCTGGGGCGATGTTCACCGCTGCTCCTTCAGACCCAATCAGCTAGTCCGCCACTCAGAGCCTGTTCCATCACACACATACCATTCAGGCGCGCCTCGGGAACTATTATGCAGACCAGAGTACAACAGCACACACACACACTCTCCATCCCTCTCGCTTTTCCACATATGCATAGACACACGCACACTCTCTCTCCATTCCTCTTCTCTCTCCATTTCTCCTCTCTCTCCTCATTTCTCCTCTTCTCTCTCCATTTCTCCTCTCCCTCCTTCGCTCTCTCCTCTCTCTCTCTCTCTACTCTGCGCGAGTGTGGTCGTTACCTCCTGCTCAGGCTGACATGCTCGATTAGCCCCACAGCGCCGCTCGTCGTCACAGCGACCCCCTCCATTACCCTTAATGGGCCTGGAGGAGGTAGGTAGAGAGAGTGAGAGTGTGTGTGTGTGTGTGTGTCTCCGTGGACACTGTGACCTGCGACGGCCTGCTCTTCTGCAGTCCCGAGCCCATTAATTGCACCGTAAACGTTATGGAGGGAAGCGGTGAGGGGAGAAGGAGGGGTGGCAGAGAGAGATCAATGACACCTCTTAGAGGAGCAGCCACCCCTTTAATGTATCTTATCCCTATCCCTCCTCTCTTCCTTCCCTGATCCCTCCTCTCCTCCTTCCCTGATCCCTCCTTGGCCCTCCATCCCCCGGCAATGAGGATGGAGGGAAGAGGGAGAGGGTGGAGGGAAGAGGCGGAGGGTGGAGGGAAGAGGCGGAGGGTGGAGGGGGAGGGTGGAGGGAAGAGGGGAAGGGTGGAGGGAAGAGGCGGAGGGTGGAGGGGGAGGGTGGAGGGTGGAGGGAAGAGGGGGAGGGTGGAGGGAAGAGGGTGGAGAGAAGAGGGAGAGGGTGGAGGGAAGAGGGAGAGGGTGGAGGGAAGAGGCGGAGGGTGGAGGGGGAGGGTGGAGGGAAGAGGGAGAGGGTGGAGAGAAGAGGGGGAAGATGGAGGGAAGAGGGGAAGGGTGGAGGGGGAGGGTGGAGGGAAGAGGGAGAGGGTGGAGAGAAGAGGGGGAAGATGGAGGGAAGAGGGGAAGGGTGGAGGGGGAGGGTGGAGGGAAGAGGGAGAGGGTGGAGAGAAGAGGGGGAAGATGGAGGGAAGAGGGGAAGGGTGGAGGGAAGAGGGAGAGGGTGGAGGGAAGAGGCGGAGGGTGGAGGGGGAGGGTGAAGGGAAGAGGGGGAGGGTGGAGGGAAGAGGCGGAGGGTGGAGGGGGAGGGTGAAGGGAAGAGGGGGAGGGTGGAGGGAAGACAGGACCTTTAAGAGAGATGATTTATTATGTGCTGTTGGAACTGACTCATTTTCATCACCACCCCCCTCTCTTTTTCTCTCTCCACTCTCTCTCTCCCCCATTATCGCTCACTCTCTCTCTCTCCCCCATTATCGCTCACTCTCTCTCTCTCCCCCATTATCGCTCACTCTCTCCCACTCTCTCTTTTTCACTCTCTCTCTCTTTCTCTTCAGTCAATTGGTATGCTGTTGGCATGCTGTCTGTCGAGGCTTATCACTGCCAACCAATATGAGATGGTGTAGCAGTGAGGTGCAGGTGAGTCTGACACACACACACACACATACTTTATTTCAATCCACCAATCAAATTGACAAAACATGTCAAACATGTCAAAGGTCCCTGTATACATGACACTCCAGGGTACAGAAAGCACATCCTTCTCCAAACAGCTAGGCTGCCCACGACAGCTGAAACAGAGCAGTACCTAGCCAATTGCTTTGCCCTAGTTTTTGTCAGGCCTGCAATCTGGAGGCCACGCACTGCAAGCCTGTGTACGTGGCCGAGACTCCCAAATATCAGCCCCACCAGCTTGCACCTCCACCCCAGGCTGTCCCAGCATGCCACGAGGGGCTGGTATTTAAGCAGCTTCTCAGCAAAGGCCTGCTCCATGTAGCCATCCAATGAGCAGCCCACTTCCAAAACGAACACCTCCCCCTGGTCTCCTCCCACAACAACAACATCTGGCACACAGGAAAACCCACCGTCATCAATATCAAATGAGCTTCCATCACACAAGAATGGACTCCATTGGACTCCATTTCATTTGACTCATGTAGAATACAAAATGGGTCATTATCGGCAGGGTACCAGAGTGCTACACACACACACACACACACACACACACACACACACACACACACACACACACACACACACACACACACACACACACACACACACACACACACACACACACACACACACACACACACACACACACACACACACTCTTGTGTAGTGCTATTTGTCTCTGTGACTAAGTGCAATGCATCCAGTGTAATAAGGGGTTGTGTCACAGACCTCCATGGCTGGAACCCCTACAGCCCCCTGCAAGTCACAGTCAAACACACACACACACACACACAATCGTGATCTCACTATGCAAGGTGGTTATCGCTAGCTCACACCTTCCCAGCAGGCCCCTCTAATTGGCCGTCCCCGACTGTGCTGCTGTGGATTATAAATAAAACTGTTTGGTTCGCAATTAAACACTGATTTATACCGTGTTGGCAGGGCTGTGTGGCGTGATTATGCCTTAAAGAGTTAGAATCCCCCACTTCTCCCCCCTATGACACACTGGCTTAACCTCATAGGATTTAGCCTCATAGGGTTTAGCCTGCTAGTGGTTAGCATGGCCGAGCTTCACCAGAGCGTCATTGTCAATTCGAATCTTACAGAAACTGTTACTGGCTCCTATCCACCAGACACTGGTTGGCTGTTTCGTCACTTCAGAAGCCTCAGGGCTCTAAATAGACCAGAAGCCTGGCACGGGAGGCTCCGGGAGGGTTAACCGACAGACTGCGTTCCACAGGTGCAGAGAGAGAGAGTGGCATTTAGGCTTCTTACACACATCACAGTCCAAAGGCTCCGCTCATTACAGCAGACAAATGGCTATCCCTCTGGCTGTGTGGCGGCCCTGCAGAGACTTCTCAGGGAGATCTGTCTTCCGAAAGCTTCAGATGACAAGTTCCAAAAGAGAGGATCCCCTCGTTGTCACTGATTATGGGTGGAGGTGATTGTGTTTTCAGGGAATGTAGTCACACATGCGCAAAGACACACGTACACACACAACCATGTTGAGTCTCTCTGTGATTGTCAGCACCTTTGTTCTTGTTTCCTTCCAGGGAGACCAGGAGGAGAGAGTACACGACACCTTGGAAACTGGGGAGGAACACACCCAAACGCTGGCACACTCCATTCTTACTTTTCCACTCCTTATCTTTCTTACTTTATCACTCTCGTTTTCTCTCTTTCATCTCTTTGAACACATTCCTTAATATGCCACCATGCCATAATTAAAAATGTTACCTTTCAAGACCTTAATTCTTCTAAAATGAATGGTTGTCGATTAGCACCTGCCTCAGCCATATGCTCTGATCCAGCGATGCCTAATTCAAACACTACCAATCTTCACTTACACAAGTTGACAATATTCCTAAGAAATTGCCTTGATGCAACATAGCAGTGGAACGAGGAGCTATCTTCCCCAGTCTAAATTTCCTGGAAATCATTTTAGAGATGCCATCAGAATTTCCAATATGAGGTTTTTGAAAGAAACTTGAGCTCACTCAGAAGGGACTGAGTCTCTCTAACTGACACACACACACACACACACACACACACACACACACACACACACACACACACACACACACACACACACACACACACACACACACACACACACACACACACACACACACACACACACACACACACACACACACACACACACAGTCTGCTTTTTGCTGCTACACGGACTACAGTAAACCTACATCCTGCTTCTAATGACTATCACTCTAAATGACCTTGTGCAAGTTGCTCTCTGTGGATGTGTATTTGTGATGCGTTTAGATCCTCTGTATTCAGTCCTGTACCTGGTGATCTCTGCCACTCCTTCCTCTGTGCCTTCTGTCTGTCAGTCATAATCAGTCATAATGTTGTTTTGTTGTTGTAATATTTCATCTTAAAAGTCTTAACTAGTCATGTGTGTTTCTATAACAGTAGTCTGAGACACAGACATTTTTCTGGTTTAAACCCCAGTTTTGGTGTTCAAATGTTTTTACACATTCACCTTCTGCTTGAGATCCCACTCTATTTGACTATCCTTGTCCGTTCTCCAGCACATCCAGTTCTCTCTCTCTCCACCGCCACACCCCAGTACATTCGGTTCCAACACCGTCCCCCCTGACTGACGCATATCGCTGCACAAACTAGAGTTTCAATGAGTCAGCACTGCTTTCTGATGATGAGAGAAGACTATTCTACTTCCTGTCTTTTGTTGTTGCCGTTTGCTTCTCACTATATGGTAATGGTAGACAGAGAGAGAGCCAACAGGGCACAGACTGGTTGAATCAACGTTGTTTCCACGTCATTTGTGGAATAGACGATGAATTAATGTCTGTCCAGTGATAGAAAGAGAGAGAGATTCATTCTCAGTGGCAGGACTTGAGGAGTTCTAGCTCGATTCGGTCTGTCATTGCTCTGGCTTGGAACAATCAAATGAAATACCACTTTTTGAAGATTTGCCACTTTTGTGTATTACTTAAATGGAGAATCAGTAATATGACAGCAACCACTTAGGTGGGAATGACTGTAGGAATACTATGCTTTAGCGAGGGCCTGGGGGTAGAATGGAGTGGGGCAGACCACTGAGGTCACTGTAACTGGTTTCATTCAATTGCCATGTGAGTACAGAAAACTGGTTCCAAGATTCTATTTCTGTAATTACTAGGATTCTTTTAGGTTTTTGTTGTTTGTTTTGGGGTTTTGACGCATTCTGAAGTTGCTCTGTGTTTTCGGGGGATCAGTATAAAACCAATGTACATGATCAATTTATCTCTCAATCCAAAATTGGACAGATGAAATAAGACTGTATAAAAAACAAAGAAAACGTTTTAAAATGCATCACCAGCTAGCATGCCAACAAATGTATGTTGATATTGTGAACAATTGTGATCTTGAATCTATGAATAAAATGGTCATTACATCGTTTCAGTTGTGAGTTTCTGTTGTGAGATATTTACTATTTTGTTTCTAGAACCGAGTATTTTTTGTTGTTGATAATAAGGTGGGTAGTTAATCATCATTAATTAATTCTGCCCCTGATAGATCCAATATAATTTACAGGTAGCAATAATATGTTTTACCCCACGGTGTCACTATCACATCTATGAAAAACGTATTCGCGATCCCGTCTAGAAAGGGTGTTCGTGAGGCAGGTTTGACCATAGAATTAGCTATTAGAATAATTTAATTAGAGTAATTTAATAGGATTCTTATGTGCTTGACTGTAAAAAAAATTACGAACAAGAACAACATCAAATGAAATCCTTACCGTTTGTTAGAACGTAACGTATTCATTTACATTACATTTACATTTAAGTCATTTAGCAGACGCTCTTATCCAGAGCGACTTACAATTCACACAATGGACATCAGTATTCGTGATCATGAATCTAGTTACAGCATCAGCAACTATACTATGTTGATACAGCATAAACAACTAACTACTTTGTTGATACAGCATAAACAACTAACTACTATGTTGATACAGCATAAACAACTAACTACTTTGTTGATACAGCATAAACAACTAACTACTATGTTGATAGTGTATACATGGTTAAAATTGTCACTAGTACACCTACTACTTTGTGGGCAGGTATGACGCAACCCCCGCCTGAATTAAACTCCTGTTTCAACACGTCGCCAGTTTCCTCAGATGAACCTGCTCTATTCCACAACTCAAATGACAGAATTATGATTCCTTCCTCGCCTCCGTATTTCTTTGAAAGGATGTCATTTGAGACCCTCAATTTCAAACGTACACGAGCCCTGGTTTTACGAAAACTGTGAAAGCAAGTTTGTCACAGTACACATTTGAGTCATCAGTATTGAAGTGACATGTTATTTCCTTCATAATCTCTCCAAAAGAGGAAGTATGGAAGGAAGGTAAAGATAGGTGATTTTGTTGAAGGAAGTAAACGTTCTAACCGGGAATTGACTTGCCAGAAAATCAGCGGGGTTGGTGAGAGACCGGCTAAAATGTGATTGGCTGAAAACGGAGTTACGGCTTGTGGGCTGACGCAAGTACGCCACTCTGCATCTCACCGTCCTCCTGCTGGTGCTGAGGATTTATTATTAAACTAGCAAGCTGCTATCGGTCGCTTTGCTCACAACAAGCTGTCAAATTAAGACTTTATGCCTTCCATAGAAGTTTAACAGGTGAAGTGGTTATTCGGGAAAATACCAGGGACGATAACATCACGGTGAGTTTGTACTGCTTGAGCTAAATGTATTCTCCACATATGGCTAGCTAATGTTAGCTGTTAATTCAGTGAGTTGAGAACGGAAGCATCTATTGGCCAGTGTGACGATTTCTTAATTTCTGGTAGGCCTACTATGCAACTAATGATACTGAAATAACGTTACTTGAAGTAACTAACCGAATGGTGTCTCTTATTTCAGGTCGTGCATCCTGTTACTTTGGCCTGAGGGGAAAACATTCGACTGAGACAGATCCGGGAACGCCCTTAGAAAAAAGCCACTTGTTAGTCAATTAGTGAGTAACGTTAGGTAGTACAGTTATCACAAGGCAGGCAAGACGTTGGAGAAGTCTGGACGTTTCCTCGGACTGAGTAAGCTTTTGCAGCAGCTAAATTTGTAATTGTAATCCGATAAAGAGCATTAGCTAGTTAGCTTGCTAAGGTTGATTTCAGACTGACAGAAGAGTAAAACTGCATTATCATCGGTGACGCGAGGTAAACTAGATTGTCTGCACGCGGTCAGGTTTTTCGCAAAAATGATGCACATTTCGGATTCGTACAATCAAAAGAATTCATTGTTCAATGCAATGAACCGATTTATTGGTGCCGTAAATAACATGGATCAGACGGTGATGGTTCCTAGTCTGCTAAGAGACGTGCCTCTAGACGAGGAAGAAGAGGTGAAAACGATATCACCGATTAGGACCGCCAGCAATGGGTCAACCACCTATTTCCAGGACGGGGACATGTACAATTACTATGTGCTGTTAAAATCGATCAGGAATGACATCGAATGGGGGGTCCTACAAGCCGACGACAGGCGGAAAGAAAAAATGGGGGTGACCGCGTTGGACATATCCAGAATAGAATCCGATGATGATGATTTGGAGAAACAATTTCATTATCATTTGACCGGACTACACACGGTTCTGTCTAAGCTTACCCGGAAAGCAAACACCCTCACAAACAGGTACAATCAGGAGATTGGAATAAGGGGTTGTGGACTGTGACTACTAGAAAGTTGAGTGTGTCAGACGATAACATCAAAAGTCATTGGTGAACAGTGGAATGGGGGGGGGGGGGGGTCCTAGTGAATCGTTTGTATTTATTCCCACAGTGGGAATAAATAAATGTAACCTACTAGATGTGTTTCATATGCATTGTTAAACATTTCCCATCTACTGTTTGAATGATTGTTTGCACCAAGTCTTGTGTATTAACAGATTATTGTATGGATGATCTGTCCACCTTAACATTTTTTGTTGTTGATTGGGCAACATTGCATAATGCCTACTGACAGTGATTTCATATGTTATGGTAGCAATGAGTCATTTCATTACCATTGACTAAATCATATGCTTGATAATCTGTGACCTGGAATTAAATGATAATCATTTTGAATTTGAGAGATTCCAAGAGATTAACACCAACTGTAAACCTTATTTAAGCACCATTTTATTTTTCTATAGAAATGACGGCTCTGCGATTAAACATCTGCTTATTGTTATGTTGTGATTAGTCTATTTGACACAGTCACTGGTTTATTGAGAGGTACACAACTTCGGCATGATCGTTTTGTGACTTGATTCAACTGTAAGGTTGTGATTAGTCTGAACTGAAGCCTACAGTGGGTATAGAAAGTCACCACCCCCTTTCAAAATGTTCACCTTTTGTTGCCTTACAGCCTGAAATGTAAACACATACATTTAGCCTTTTCCCAGCTTTATTTACACACCATAACCCACAACATCCAAGTTAATCTTTCTCTTCTAAACTCAAGGTAAAACAGTAAAATACCCTGTTTGGATAAGTGAACCACCCCCACCCCTTTAGAATTGCAAACTTGTTTTCCATCTGTGATCCATTTTAGGACTTTGATCAGTTCAGAACAAAAACAGTTTTTTATAGAGGACTCCACTGCTCAGTAGTGCAATTCAAAGCAAAGAGTCCACTATGGTAGGAAAGATACTGTCAAAAGATCCATGAGATAAAATAGTGAAATGGCACAAGTCGGGCTGGATATAAAAAGATGAAAGGTTTTGTCCCTTGGACCACAGTTAAGACCATTATTTGTTTTTATTTAACTGTTAGTTAACCAGGTAAATTGACTGAGAATATTCTCATTTACAGCAACGACCTGGGGAAGAGTTCTAGGGGAGAGGAGGGGGATGAATGAGCCTATTGTAAGCTATTAACAAGTGGTTAAGGTGTATGGCACCACTCAGACCCCGCATAGATCAGGTCATCTCTCCAAACTGAAAGACTGGGCAAGGAGGAGACTGATCAGAGAGGCTACCAAGAAGTCATTGGTGACTTTGAAGGAGTTTCAGGCCTTTATGGCAAAGACTGGTCAATGTGTGCATGTGCCCACTATCACAAGCACTCTACAAATCTACAAGCCTACAGTAAAGAACACCATGCCTGCAAGTAAAACACCATGTCTACAGTAAAACACCATGTCTACAGTAAAACACCATGTCTACAGTAAAACACCATGTCTACAGTAAAACACCATGTCTACAGTAAAGAACACCATGCCTGCAAATAAAACACCATGTCTACAGTAAAACACCATGTCTACAGTAAAACACCATGTCTACAGTAAAGAACACCATGCCTGCAAGTAAAACACCATGTCTACAGTAAAACACCATGTCTACAGTAAAACACCATGTCTACAGTAAAACACCATGTCTACAGTAAAACACCATGTCTACAGTAAAGAACACCATGCCTGCAAATAAAACACCATGTCTACAGTAAAACACCATGTCTACAGTAAAGAACACCATGCCTACAGTAAAGAACACTATGCCTACAGTAAAAAACACCACGTCTACAGTAAAGAACATGTCTACAGTAAAGAACACCATGCCTACAGTATAGAACACCATTTCTACAGTAAAAAACACCATGTCTACAGTAAAGCACACCATGCCAACAGTAAAGAACACCATGCCTACAGTAAAACACGGTGGTGGCAGCATCCCATTGTGGAGGTGTTTCTCTTCAGCAGGGTCAGGATAGAAGGGAAAATGGACAGTGCAAAATACCGATAGATTCTTGAGGAGAACTGACTGCCCTCTGCCAGGAAGTTGAAAATGGGAAGATGGTTCACTTTTCAACATGACAATGACTCAAAGCACACTGCCAAAGCAACCGTACAGTGGCTGATGACTAATTCAAACCGTGCGCAAATTGAGTTTGTCCCCCCGCACCAAACGCGATCACAACACGCAGGTTGAAATATCAAAACAAACTCAGAACCAATTATTATCTTAATTTGGGGACAGGTTGAAAAGCATTAAACATTTATGGCAATTTAGCTACCTAGCTTACAGTTGCTAGCTAATTTGTCCTATTTAGCTAGCTTGCTGTTGCTAGCTAATTTGTCCTGGGATATAAACATTGGGTTGCTATTTTACCTGAAATGCACAAGGTCCTCTACTCCTACAATTAATCCACACATAAAACAGTCAACCAAGTTGTTTCTAGCCATCTCTCCTCCTTCCAGGCTTTTTCCTCTTTGGACTTTATACGGCGATTGGCATCTAACTTTCATAATAAGGTGTATTACCACAACCGACTGACCTCAGTTCATGGATATAACCAATGAGGAGATGGCACGTGGGTAATGCTTCTTTAAACCAATGAGGAGATGGGAGAGGCAGGACTTGCACACTTTCACTGTCACAAATAGAACTGACTTGCAAGCAGATGCTTGTTGGCGCACGTGAGCAGTGTCAGTGCAATGATTGAATAACGTGTGTGTACATTTATTTTGCAATGCTCGCGCATGCAACACGAGCGATGTGGTCAGCATGTAAGGCAACAAAGGGTGAACATTGTATATTCTGGGCAAATATGAATTTGTCAATAAGGTCATCTGAGGTCACACAAAGGTCAGGCATAATGTAATCAAACATTCACAGGAACTCAAACGGGTCCATTTCCAGTTGGCAAGAAATACCTCTTATGCAGTACTGTTGATTCCAAGATTCTTCTTGGTTGTGGGATTCCATGTATCCGGGATAAAACTATTAGATAGTCAATCTCTGAGATACAAGATTCAAATCCTTCAGATACTTGATCTTCC
>NW_025746023.1:15000-107500 GCF_021184085.1 Oncorhynchus gorbuscha | reverse complement strand
CACACTCCAACCTCCCCCTCTTGCCCCTGACACACTCCAACACTCCCCTCCCCCTTTTGCCCCTGACACACTCCAACACTCCCCCCTCCCCTGACCCCCAACCCTCCTTTTGCCCCTGACACACTCCAACCCCCCTCCCCCTCTCCAACCCTGCACCTGACACACTCCACCCCCTCCCTCTTGCCCCTGACACACACTCCATCCCTCCCCCTCTTGCCCCTGACACACACTCCATCCCTCCTCCTCTTGCCCCTTACACACACTCCATTCCTCCCCCCCCTCTTGCACCTGACACACACTCCATCCCTCCCCCTTTGCCCCTGACACACACTCCATCCCTCCCCTCTTGCCCCTGACACACAAACTCCATCCCTCCCCTCTTGCCCCCATGACACACACTCCATCCCTCCCCTCTTGCCCCTGACACACACTCCATCCCTCCCCTCTTGCACCTGACACACACTCCATCCCTCCCCTCTTGCCCCTGACACACTCCAACCCTCCCACCATCCCCCTCCCTCTTGCTCCTGACACACACTCCATCCCTCCCCTCTTGCCCCTGACACACTCCAACCCTCCCACCATCCCCCTCCCTCTTGCCCCTGACACACACTCCATCCCTCCCCTCTTGCCCCTGACACACTCCAACCCTCCCCCTCTTGCCCCTGACACACTCCAACCCTCCCACCATCCCTCTCCCTCTTGCTCCTGACACACACTCCATCGCTCCCCCTCTTGCCCCTGACACACTCCATCCCTCCCCCTCTTGCCCCTGACACACTCCAACCCTTCCACTATCCCCCATCCCTCCCTCTTGCTCCTGACACACACTCCATCCCTCCCCTCTTGCCCCTGACACACTCCAAGCCTCCCCCTCCCCCCTTTTGCCCCTGACACACTCCAACCCTCCCCTCTTGCCCCTGACACACTCCAACCCGTCCACCCCCCAACCCCCTCCCTCGTGCCCCTGACACACACTCCAACCCTCCCTCCCACCCCCTCCCCTCCCTCTTGCCCCTGACACCACCCCTGACCAACCCTCCCAACCCCCTCCCCTCCCTCTTGCCCCTGACACGCTCCAACACCCTCTCCCTCTTGCCCCTGACACACTCCAACCCCCCTCTTGCCCCTGACACACTCCAACCCCTCCCCCATTTTGCCCCTGACACACTCCAACCCCTCCCCTTTTGCCCCTGACACACTCCAACACTCCCCCTCCCCCTTTTGCCCCTGACACACTCCAACCCCCCCCTCTTGCCCCTGACACACCCTCCAACACTCCCCTCCCCCTTTTTGCCCCTGACACACTCCAACCCCCACTCCCTCTTGCCCCTGACATACTCCAACCCCCATCCCTCCCCCTCTTGCCCCTGAGACACTCCAACCCCCGTCCCTCTTGCCCCTGACACACTCCAAACCCCCCTCCCTCTTGCACCTGACACACTCCACCCCCCCCTCCCTCTTGCCCCTGACACACACTCCATCCCTCCCCCTCTTGCCCCTGACACACACTCCATCCCTCCCCTCTTGCACCTGACACACACTCCATCCCTCCCCTCTTGCCCCTGACAGACCCTCCAAACCTCCCACCATCCCCCTCCCTCTTGCTCCTGACACACACTCCATCCCTCCCCCTCTTGCCCCTGACACACACTCCATCCCTCCCCCTCTTGCCCCTGACACACTCCAACCCTCCCACCATCCCCCTCCCTCTTGCTCCTGACACGCACTCCATCCCTCCCCCCCTCTTGCCCCTGACAGACTCCAACCCTCCCACCATCCCCCTCCCTCTTGCTCCTGACACACACTCCATCCCTCCCCTCTTGCCCCTGACACACACTCCATCCCTCCCCCTCTTGCCCCTGACCTGACACACTCCATCCCTCCCCCTCTTGCCCCTGACACACTCCAACCCTCCCCCTCTTGCCCCTGACACACTCCAACCCTCCCACCATCCCCCTCCCTCTTGCTCCTGACACACACTCCATCCCTCCCTCTCTTGCCCCTGACACACACTCCATCCCTCCCCTCTTGCCCCTGACACACTCCAACCCTCCCACCATCCCCCTCCCTCTTGCCCCTGACACACTCCATCCCTCCCCCTCTTGCCCCTGACACACTCCAACCCTCCCACCATCCCCCCCCTCTTGCTCCTGACACACACTCCATCCCTCCCCCTCTTGCCCCTGACACACTCCACCCCCTCCCTCCCTCTTGCCCCCTGACACACACTCCATCCCTCCCCCTCTTGCCCCTGATGACACACACTCCATCCACCCCCCTCCCTCTTGCCCCTGACACACACTCAATCCCTCCCCCCCTCTTGCCCCTGACACACTCCAACCCTCCCACCATCCCCCTCCCTCTTGCTCCTGACACACACTCCATCCCTCCCTCTCTTGCCCCTGACACACCCTCCCACCATCCATCCCTCCCCCTCCCTTGCCCCTGACACACTCCAACCCTCCCACCATCCCCCTCCCTCTTGCCCCTGACACACACTCCATCCCCCTCCCCCCACCCCCCATCTTGCCCCTGACACACTCCAACCCTCCCACCATCCCCCCCCTCTTGCTCCTGACACACACTCCATCCCTCCCCCTCTTGCCCCTGACACACTCCAACACCCCCCTCCCTCTTGCCCCTGACACACACTCCATCCCTCCCCCTCTTGCCCCTGACACACTCCAACCCTCCCACCATCCCCTCCCTCTTGCCCCTGACACACACTCCATCCCTCCCCCTCTTGCCCCTGACACACTCCAACCCTCCCACCATCCCTCCCCCTCTTGCCCCTGACACACAACCCTCCACCATCCCTCCCCTCTTGCTCCTGACACCCTCCATCCCTCCCTCTCTTGCCCCTGACTCCATCCCCTCCCCCTCTTGCCCCTGACACACTCCCCTCCCCCCCTCTTGCCCCTGACACACACTCCATCCCTCCCCCTCTTGCCCCTGACACACTCCAACCCTCCCTCCCCTCTTGCCCCTGACTGACACACTCCATCCCTCCCCCTCTTGCCCCTGACACACTCCATCCCTCCCCCTCTTGCCCCTGACACACACTCCATCCCTCCCCCTCTTGCCCCTGACACACTCCATCCCTCCCCCCCTCTTGCCCCTGACACACACTCCATCCATCCCCCTCCCCCATCCCTCCCCTTTGCCCCTGACACACTCCATCCCTCCCCCTCTTGCCCCTGACACACACTCCCTCATCCCTCCCCCTCTTGCCCCTGACACACACCCTCCATCCCTCCCCTCTTGCCCCTGACACACATCCCTCCATCCCTCCCCCCCTCTTGCCCCTGACACACTCCATCCCTCCCCCTCTTGCCCCTGACACACACTCCATCCCTCCCCCTCTTGCCCCTGACACACACTCCATCCCTCCCCCTCTTGCCCCTGACACACACTCCTTCCCCCTCCCTCTTGCCCCTGACACACACTCCTTCCCCCTCCCTCTTGCCCCTGACACACACTCCATCCCTCCCCCTCTTGCCCCTGACACACACTCCATCCCTCCCCCTCTTGCCCCTGACACACACTCCATCCCTCCCCCTCGTATCATTTCTCATCCCAGAAGCCTGTCTCTGGGGGTGGGTGTTGCTTTGAATCAAAGCCCTACTAATCAATTCTGCCCATCGCCGCTCTCTCTCTTCCCCTTTCTCGCTCTCTGTCTGTGTTGGTGCGGTGCCGCGTAATGATTATCTACAGTCCTTCATCAGCCAGCCAGTGAGCCAGCCAGCCAGCCAGTGAGCCAGCCAGCCAGGCCGATTGCCAGGACAGAAGTGGCTAATTCAATTAGTGCCGCCCTTCTTTCCCGTGCCGGGTGCTCTCAAGCACGGAAACACGCGCACGGAGTGGGCTTGAGAACGTGACTCACACCGAGAGAGAAGTAGGGGATTGAACTGTGAGTCGCCATGACTACACACAAACCAGTGGAGGCTGCTGAGGAGAGAACGGCTCATAATAATGTCTGGAACGGAGCAAATGGAATGGCATCAAACACCTGGAAACCATGGAAACCATGTGTTGATGTATTTCATACCATTCCACAGATTCTGCTCAAGTCATTACCTCGAGCCCGTCCTCCCCAATTAAGGTGCCACCAACCTCCTGTGACACAAGCTGTAGCCAGACTCCTGCTGATGATAACTTCTCCTACAGGGATTATCATGTGTATTAATGCTGAACAACATGTTTTACGGTGAGGGAGGTGTGAATGTACTGATGGCTTGTAGAACATCTAGACAGAGAGAGAGAGAGAGAGAGACAAAGGGAGAGAGGGGAGGCTGGTCTAATTGGTGTTGTTCAGTGGAAAAGATAATGACTTTTTGTGTGTTTGTGTGGATGTGTGTGTGGATGCCTGCGTGTGTATATTGTTATAACAGTCTTTTAGTATTGGCACCAGGGTTGGGTTGTGTTTTGAAATTCAACTTATCAACTACAAACTCCAGGGTGGGAAATAAGGGACCCTTTTCATGTCTTGAATTGGAATTCCAATTATTCCCAGTAATGGACAGCATCTGAATTGAACTGACCCCAACCCTGAAGGGCATTGGTTTTATATTCCACTTGACCACATGGTCAGAAGTGACATTTATCAGTGGCTGACAATCTGTGCCAAAAATCAATACATGCACCTAAAGATGTTACAATGTCATTTAGAGTGCAATCCATGGTGGGTCAAGTCTTTTGACCTCTCTTGACCCCAACTGATTGTTATTGGACATACAGTACCTCTACGTGTATGGCTCCTTATTGGATGATTTCAACATCCATTAGGTGATAATTAGATCTGGTTAACATTTAAGATTTAGCTGTGATGTGTGTGATGTATGATGTGATGTGTGTGCAGAGGAGGCCATGTACGGTAGGTTAGGTCTGTGGATCGGTCTCTCTCTCTCTCTCTCTCTCTCTCTCTCTCTCTCTCTCTCTCTCTCTCTCTCTCCCTCTCTCTCTCTCTCTATCGCTGTCTGACAGCTGACATACTCTCTGCTCTCTGCCCCAACCACTCTACTGTGTCTGAGTGACCGACAGCAGAGAGAGAGGGAGAGAGAGCGAGGGAGAGCAGACCAGAGGAGAGAGGGGGAGCAGACCAGGGGATAGAGAGGAAGAGTGGGGGAGAGAGAGGAAGAGTGGGGGAGAGAGAGCGAGGGAGAGCAGATCAAAGGAGAGAGGGAGAGCAGACCAGATGAGAGAGGGGGAGCAGACCAGAGGAGAGAGGGGGAGCAGACAAGAGGAGAGAGGGGGAGCAGACCAGGGGAGAGAGAGGAAGAGTGGGGAGAGAGATATTTTCTCCATCCCTTTAAGCCTATCCCCTCTGAAGTTATTTCCCTTGAGAGGGGACTGAGCATAAAAGCGAGGTTATATCTGAGCTAGCCAGTGTGAGAGGAGCACAAAGGGTTAAGTCTGAGTACCTCTCACAGGGCAGGGAGGGAGAGAGAGGGATTGTCCCAGCTCCACCTCTCCTTCACCTCTCCTCCCTCGCTTTGTCCTCTGGCAGTTTGCTGGGAGGGTTGCTAAGTAACCACCAAACCTACTGTTAGAGAGAGAGAGACTGGTAGAGAGAGAGAGAGAGATAAAGAGAGAGAGAGATAAAGAGAGAGAGAGATAAAGAGAGAGAGAGATAAAGATAGATAGAAATGCGGGAGAGGAGGGGAAAAGCAATTAGAAAGTTGTTGGTTTCAGATGGTTCATTACTATGTTCGTGAGAACATATTGGCTCCTTAGACAAAGTTACTCTGAAGCTTTTATATAAACATGTGGAGCCATTGTCCTACTGTTTAGAGAACTGATGAGAGAACTCTTCTGGTAACACACTAGGTGTTTGTCAGTGGAGGCTGGTGGGGGGAGCTATAGGAGGACGGACTCATTGTAATGACTGGAATGGAATTAACCTCTACGGGATCGGTGTCCCCCTGTGGGACGGTTGAGCTAATGTGATTAGCATGAGGTTGTAAGTAACAAGAACATTTCCCAGGACATAGACATATCTGATATGGGCAGAAAGCTTACATTCTTGTTAATCTAACTGCACTGTCCAATTTACAGTAGCTATTACAGTGAAATAATACCATGTTATTGTTTGAGGAGAGTCCACAGTTATGAATTTAAAATGTATCAATAAACCAATTAGGTACATTTGGGCTTGATACAACATTTTGAACAGAAATGCAGTGGTTCATTGGATCAGTCTAAAACTTTGCACGTACACTTCTACCAAAATCTAAATTGCACATAACCTGGAAAAATACATGATGGCCTTTCTCTTGCATTACAAAAAAACAAAAACAAATACAACTGTAAGTTTTTTCTCTTTGTAATATATTTTACAAGATCTAATGTGTTATATTCTCCTACATGAATTGCTTTAGGTCCTGAGCTACATGCATTTAGATTTGGGTATGTCATTTTAGGCGAAAATTGACAAAAAGGGTCAAATCCTTAAGAGGATTTATTAGTCAAAATATGCGGGGCACAGTGGGTAGCATGGCAGTATGCTCATGTCTGTCACGTACCCTCACCTCTACATAACCCTCTTAGCAATATCAACTACTGGCACCGTGACCTGAATGCTTTCGTCTTGATTTGGGGTGCTGGGAGGGGGGTGGGGGTTAAAAATCAATGTAAAAGAATCCCCTTTTTAATAAAGCGTCTATAATTGCATTTGTGTAGTGGCACACAGTTGAGCACGATTTCCACACAGGATTTGTTGTTGTTTCAGGGTCTGGAAAAGGGTTTAGCCTTTTATGAAAGCATTTCATGTAATTCTACGTCATTTACATGATAGAAGACATCTTTTGTAATACCACAAAATGAGTGGCTACTCTCACAGTGACAAACTGATAGCAATAAAAACAATAGCCCAGGCCAATGAAGAGACACACTGATTGTACAATATTAGGAGGAATATACTGTGTCTATAAATACTGTATAGTGGAGGCTATATATATATATACAGTACCAGTCAAAAGTTTGGACACACCTACTCATTCAAGGGTTTTCTTTATTTTTACTATTTTCAACATTGTAGAATAATAGTGAATACATCACAACTATGAAATAACACACACATATATTTCTGATTTTAGATTTTTCAAAGTCGCCACACAGGTGACAGCTTTGCACACTCTTGGCAATCTCTCAACCAGCTTCATGAGGTAGTCACCTGGAATGCCCTTCCAGCAGTCTTGATGGAATTACCACATATGCTGAGCACTTGTTGGCTGCTTTTCCTTCACTCTGCGGTCCAACTCATCCCAAACCATCTCAATTGGGTTGAGGTCAAGGGATTACGGAGGCCAGGTCCACCACTCTCTTTCTTGGTCAAATAGCCCTTACACAGTCTGCAGGTGTGATTTAGTCCCAATAAGTGCAAACCAGAAGGGATGGCATATTGCTGCAGAATGCTGTGGTAGCCATGCTGGTTAGGTGTACCTCGAATTCTAAATACATCACAGACGGTGTCACCAGCAAAGCACCCCCACACCATCACACCTCCTCCTACATGCTTCATGGTGGGAACCATACATGCAGAGATCATCCGTTCACCTACTCTGTATCCCACAAAGAGACGGCGGTTGGAACCAAAAATCTCAAATTTGGACACATCAGACCAAAGAACAGATTTCCACCGGTCTAATGTCCATTGCTCGTGTTTCTTGGCCCAAGTAAGTATCTTCTTCTTTTTGGTGTCCTTTAGTAGTAGTTTCTTTGCAGAAATTTGACCATAAAGACCTAATTCACGCAGTCTCCTCTGAACAGTTGATGTTGAGATGTGTCTGTTACTTGAACTCTGTGAAGCATTTATTTGGGCTGCAATCTGAGGTGCAGTTAATTGCCGATTTCTGAGGTGCAGTTAACTCTAATGAACTTATCCTCTGCAGCAGAGGTAACTTTGGGTCATGGAATTAATGCCTAAACTTAACTGTTGCAATTTGACGTTTATCTCCCTTGAACAAACATTGAATACTGAAGAGGTCTGGTTGGTTAAATAGGATGTAAATATATTTTAGTCAAAGCCAAGAGGAAGGATAAGATACTCTTGCATGAAACAAGTGAGACAGTGTTGATTTTATTATTAAGGAGCCTATCAACAAACATAGGCCAGCGACCGACAGTAACAGCTGTGCCCAGCTACCTCTGCTTTTTATCTGAGAGAGAGAGAGAGAGAGAGAGAGAGAGAGAGAGAGAGAGAGAGAGAGAGAATATCAAGGACAACACAGGACAAAGAGAGTTGGCTGATAAATGAATAGAGGAATAGAGGTCTGGAATGAGATTTCCTGCAGCCAGGGTATCGATCCCATATGATCCTCAGATGCAGGATAACACAGTGGCCTGTGTGCTGTGTGTATATGTCCTCTCTCTCTCCCCCCTCTCTCTCTCCCTCTCCCTCTCTCTCTCTCTCTCTCTCTCTCTCTCTCTCTCTCTCTCTCTCTCTCTCTCTCTCTCTCTCTCTCTCTCTCTCTCTCTCTCTCTCTCTCTCTCTCTCTCTCTCTCTCTCTCTCTCTCTCTCTCTCTCTCTCTCTCTCTCTCTCTCTCTCTCTCTCTCTCTCTCTCTCTCTCTCTCTCTCTCTCTCTCTCTCTCTCTCTCTCTCTCTAAGAAACCTCACATACGGGGGGAGGGGTAGGGTGGAAGAGAGGCACTAGGACCTTTCTGTTTGCTCAGGGAACAGACAACAGAGACAAGCCTTCCAGGAAATATTCTCATTCTCCATGACACTCCTTCACTCCCTCTCTCCTTCTCGTCCTCCTCTGATAGAGGGAATGGGTGGGGGGGGGGGGGCATTCTATTTCTGCCAGTCCCCTCCTCACACCAGAGTGGTTGTTTTCCAGAACGGGGCCGTGTGAAGACTTGTTTTATTACCATCGATAGTTACATATCGCAATATTATTTTGGACAATATTATATTATATATTAATTTGAATCAAATAATCGATTTCCAAATAATAATATTTATATATGTATTTTTAGTTGTTGTTGCTATTTAGCATCAGCTAGAGCTAATCGGCTGTACCTGCGGCAAAATTCTGGTGTTTTCCATCCTATAGCTTGTTTTCTAGCTCCTTTTTAAATGGTGGGCCAACATGTTTTCAGCACTTTTATTTCCATGACTGATAAAAAAAAAATGTAAAAAAATATTCCCTCTTGTCTCTCTATAGCAGACATGTAGAGAGCAATATGTTTCCATCATCAAATCACAATAAAATCACAGTATCGAATCACGATACATATAGAATCATGTGAATTGCAACACATATCGTATCGGCACCTAAGTATCATTATATAATCGTATTGTGAGGTCCCTGGCAATTCCCAGCCCTTCAGCTGACAGTATTGAGTGCATATCCTTCTCCTTGGCTGGGGCAGACCTAAACCACTAGCTGTTCCTGGCTGAGGCAGACCTAAACCACTAGCTGTTCCTGGCTGAGGCAGACCTAAACCACTAGCTGTTCCTGGCTGAGGCAGACCTAAACCACTAGCTGTTCCTGGCTGAGGCAGACCTAAACCACTAGCTCCTGTTCCTGCTGTTCCTGGCTGAGGCAGACCTAAACCACTAGCTGTTCCTGGCTGAGGCAGACCTAAACCACTAAAGGCAGACCTAAACCACTAGCTGTTCCTGGCTGGGGCAGACCTAAACCACTAACTGTTCCTGGCTGGGGCAGACCTAAACCACTAGCTGTTGTTCCTGGCTGAGGCAGACCTAAACCACTAGCTGTTCCTTGAGGCAGACCTAAACCACTAGTTCCTGGCAGACCTAAACCACTAGCTGTTCCTGGCTGAGACCTAAACCACTAGCTGTTCCTGGCTGAGGCAGACCTAAACCACTAGCTGTTCCTGGCTGAGGCAGACCTAAACCACTAGCTGTTCCTGGCTGAGGCAGACCTAAACCACTAGCTGTTCCTGGCTGAGGCAGACCTAAACCACTAGCTGTTCCTGGCTGAAGACCTAAACCACTAGCTGTTCCTGGCTGAGGCAGACCTAAACCACTAGCTGTTCCTGGCTGAGGCAGACCTAAACCACTAGCTGTTCCTGGCTGAGGCAGACCTAAACCACTAGCTGTTCCTGGCTGAGGCAGACCTAAACCACTAAACCACTAGCTGTTCCTGGCTGAGGCAGACCTAAACCACTAGCTGTTCCTGGCTGGGGCAGACCTAAACCACTAGCTGTTCCTGGCTGAGGCAGACCTAAACCACTAGCTGTTCCTGGCTGAGGCAGACCTAAACCACTAGCTGTTCCTGGCTGAGGCAGACCTAAACCACTAGCTGTTCCTGGCTGAGGCAGACCTAAACCACTAGCTGTTCCTCCTGGCTGGCTGGGCAGACCTAAACCACTAGCTGTTCCTGGCTGAGGCAGACCTAAACCACTAGCTGTTCCTGGCTGAGGCAGACCTAAACCACTAAGGCAGACCTAAACCACTAGCTGTTCCTGGCTGAGGCAGACCTAAACCACTAGCTGTTCCTGGCTGAGGCAGACCTAAACCACTAGCTGTTCCTGGCTGAGGCAGAAACCACTAAGACCAAACCACTAGCTGTTCCTGGCTGAGGCAGACCTAAACCACTAGCTGTTCCTGGCTGGACCTAAACCACTAGCTGTTCCTGGCTGAGGCAGACCTAAACCACTAGCTGTTCCTGGCTGAGGCAGACCTAAACCACTAGACTGTTCCTGGCTGGGGACAGACCTAAACCACTAGCTGTTCCTGGCTGGGGCAGGTTCAGACCTAAACCACTAACTGTTTCCTGGCTGGGGCAGACCTAAACCACTAACAGACCTAAACCACTAACTGTTCCTGGCTGAGGCAGACCTAAACCACTAGCTGTTCCTGGCTGAGGCAGACCTAAACCACTAGCTGTTCCTGGCTGAGGCAGACCTAAACCACTAGCTGTTCCTGGCTGAGGCAGACCTAAACCACTAGCTGTTCCTGGCTGAGGCAGACCTAAACCACTAGCTGTTCCTGGCTGAGGCAGACCTAAACCACTAGCTGTTCCTGGCTGAGGCAGACCTAAACCACTAGCTGTTCCTGGCTGAGGCAGACCTAAACCACTAGCTGTTCCTGGCTGAGGCAGACCTAAACCACTAGCTGTTCCTGGCTGAGGCAGACCTAAACCACTAGCTGTTCCTGGCTGAGGCAGACCTAAACCACTAGCTGTTCCTGGCTGAGGCAGACCCTAAACCACTAGCTGTTCCTGGCTGAGGCAGACCTAAACCACTAGCTGTTCCTGGCTGAGGCAGACCTAAACCACTAGCTGTTCCTGGCTGGGGACCTAGAGACCTAAACCACTAGCTGTTCCTGGCTGAGGCAGACCTAAACCACTAGCTGTTCCTGGCTGAGGCAGACCTAAACCACTAGCTGTTCCTGGCTGAGGCAGACCTAAACCACTAGCTGTTCCTGGCTGAGGCAGACCTAAACCACTAGCTGTTCCTGGCTGGGGCAGACCTAAACCACTAGCTGTTCCTGGCTGAGGCAGACCTAAACCACTAGCTGTTCCTGGCTGGGGCAGACCTAAACCACTAGCTGTTCCTGGCTGGGGCAGATCTAAACCACTAACTGTTCCTGGCTGAGGCAGACCTAAACCACTATCTGTTCCTGGCTGAGGCAGACCTAAACCACTAGCTGTTCCTGGCTGAGGCAGACCTAAACCACTAGCTGTTCCTGGCTGAGGCAGGCCTAAACCACTAGCTGTTCCTGGCTGGGGCAGACCTAAACCACTAACTGTTCCTGGCTGGGGCAGACCTAAACCACTAGCTGTTCCTGGCTGGGGCAGACCTAAACCACTAGCTGTTCCTGGCTGAAGCAGACCTAAACCACTAGCTGTTCCTGGCTGGGGCAGACCTAAACCACTAGCTGTTCCTGGCTAGGGCAGACCTAAACCACTAGCTGTTCCTGGCTGGGGCAGACCTAAACCACTAACTGTTCCTGGCTGAGGCAGACCTAAACCACTAACTGTTCCTGGCTGGGGCAGACCTAAACCACTAGCTGTTCCTGGCTGGGGCAGACCTAAACCACTAACTGTTCCTGGCTGAGGCAGACCTAAACCACTAACTGTTCCTGGCTGGGGCAGACCTAAACCACTAGCTGTTCCTGGCTGGGGCAGACCTAAACCACTAGCTGTTCCTGGCTGAGGCAGACCTAAACCACTAGCTGTTCCTGGATGAGGCAGACCTAAATCACTAGCTGTTCCTGGCTGAGCCAGACCTAAACCACTAGCTGTTCCTGGCTGAGGCAGACCTAAACCACTAACTGTTCCTGGCTGAGGCAGACCTAAACCACTAGCTGTTCCTGGCTGAAGCAGAACTAAACCACTAGCTGTTCCTGGCTGGGGCAGACCTAAACCACTAACTGTTCCTGGCTGAGGCAGACCTAAACCATTAACTGTTCCTGGCTGGGGCAGACCTAAACCACTAACTGTTCCTGGCTGAGGCAGACCAAACCACTAACTGTTCCTGGCTGAGGCAGACCTAAACCACTAGCTGTTCCTGGCAGAGGCAGACCTAAACCACTAGCTGTTCCTGGCTGAGGCAGACCTAAACCACTAGCTGTTCCTGGCTGAAGCAGACCTAAACCACTAGCTGTTCCTGGCTGAGGCAGACCTAAACCACTAGCTGTTCCTGGCTGAGGCAGACCTAAACCACTAGCTGTTCCTGGCTGAGGCAGACCTAAACCACTAGCTGTTCCTGGCTGAGGCAGACCTAAACCACTAGCTGTTCCTGGCTGGGGCAGACCTAAACCACTAGCTGTTCCTGGCTGAGGCAGACCTAAACCACTAGCTGTTCCTGGCTGAGGCAGACCTAAACCACTAACTCTTCCTGGCTGAGGCAGACCTAAACCACTAGCTGTTCCTGGCTGAGGCAGACCTAAACCACTAGCTGTTCCTGGCTGAGGCAGACCTAAACCACTAGCTGTTCCTGGCTGAGGCAGACCTAAACCACTAGCTGTTCCTGGCTGAGCCAGACCTAAACCACTAGCTGTTCCTGGCTGAGGCAGACCTAAACCACTAGCTGTTCCTGGCTGAGGCAGACCTAAACCACTAACTGTTCCTGGCTGGGGCAGACCTAAACCACTAGCTGTTCCTGGCTGAGGCAGACCTAAACCACTAGCTGTTCCTGGCTGAGGCAGACCTAAACCACTAGCTGTTCCTGGCTGGGGCAGACCTAAACCACTAACTGTTCCTGGCTGGGGCAGACCTAAACCACTAGCTGTTCCTGGCTGGGGCAGACCTAAACCACTAACTGTTCCTGGCTGGGGCAGACCTAAACCACTAACTGTTCCTGGCTGGGGCAGACCTAAACCACTAACTGTTCCTGGCTGAGGCAGACCTAAACCACTAACTGTTCCTGGCTGAGGCAGACCTAAACCACTAGCTGTTCCTGGCTGAGGCAGACCTAAACCACTAGCTGTTCCTGGCTGAGGCAGACCTAAACCACTAGCTGTTCCTGGCTGAGGCAGACCTAAACCACTAGCTGTTCCTGGCTGAGGCAGACCTAAACCACTAGCTGTTCCTGGCTGAGGCAGACCTAAACCACTAGCTGTTCCTGGCTGAGGCAGACCTAAACCACTAGCTGTTCCTGGCTGAGGCAGACCTAAACCACTAGCTGTTCCTGGCTGAGGCAGACCTAAACCACTAGCTGTTCCTGGCTGAGGCAGACCTAAACCACTAGCTGTTCCTGGCTGGGGCAGACCTAAACCACTAGCTGTTCCTGGCTGAGGCAGACCTAAACCACTAGCTGTTCCTGGCTGAGGCAGACCTAAACCACTAGCTGTTCCTGGCTGAGGCAGACCTAAACCACTAGCTGTTCCTGGCTGGGGCAGACCTAAACCACTAGCTGTTCCTGGCTGAGGCAGACCTAAACCACTAGCTGTTCCTGGCTGGGGCAGACCTAAACCACTAGCTGTTCCTGGCTGGGGCAGACCTAAACCACTAGCTGTTCCTGGCTGGGGCAGACCTAAACCACTAACTGTTCCTGGCTGAGGCAGACCTAAACCACTAGCTGTTCCTGGCTGAGGCAGACCTAAACCACTAGCTGTTCCTGGCTGAGGCAGACCTAAACCACTAGCTGTTCCTGGCTGAGGCAGGCCTAAACCACTAGCTGTTCCTGGCTGGGGCAGACCTAAACCACTAACTGTTCCTGGCTGGGGCAGACCTAAACCACTAGCTGTTCCTGGCTGAAGCAGACCTAAACCACTAGCTGTTCCTGGCTGGGGCAGACCTAAACCACTAGCTGTTCCTGGCTGGGGCAGACCTAAACCACTAGCTGTTCCTGGCTGGGGCAGACCTAAACCACTAACTGTTCCTGGCTGAGGCAGACCTAAACCAGTAACTGTTCCTGGCTGGGGCAGACCTAAACCACTAGCTGTTCCTGGCTGGGGCAGACCTAAACCACTAACTGTTCCTGGCTGAGGCAGACCTAGAAACCACTACCACTAACTGTTCCTGGCTGGGGCAGACCTAAACCACTAGCTGTTCCTGGCTGGGGCAGACCTAAACCACTAGCTGTTCCTGGCTGAGGCAGACCTAAACCACTAGCTGTTCCTGGCTGAGGCAGACCTAAACCACTAGCTGTTCCTGGCTGAGGCAGACCTAAACCACTAGCTGTTCCTGGCTGAGGCAGACCTAAACCACTAGCTGTTCCTGGCTGAGGCAGACCTAAACCACTAGCTGTTCCTGGCTGAGGCAGACCTAAACCACTAGCTGTTCCTGGCTGAAGCAGAACTAAACCACTAGCTGTTCCTGGCTGGGGCAGACCTAAACCACTAACTGTTCCTGGCTGAGGCAGACCTAAACCATTAACTGTTCCTGGCTGGGGCAGACCTAAACCACTAACTGTTCCTGGCTGAGGCAGACCTAAACCACTAACTGTTCCTGGCTGAGGCAGACCTAAACCACTAGCTGTTCCTGGCAGAGGCAGACCTAAACCACTAGCTGTTCCTGGCTGAGGCAGACCTAAACCACTAGCTGTTCCTGGCTGAAGCAGACCTAAACCACTAGCTGTTCCTGGCTGGGGCAGACCTAAACCACTAACTGTTCCTGGCTGAGGCAGACCTAAACCACTAACTGTTCCTGGCTGGGGCAGACCTAAACCACTAGCTGTTCCTGGCTGGGGCAGACCTAAACCACTAACTGTTCCTGGCTGGGGACCTAAACCACTAACTGTTCCTGGCTGGGACCTAAACCACTAGCTGTTCCTGGCTGGGGCAGACCTAAACCACTAGCTGTTCCTGGCTGAGGCAGACCTAAACCACTAGCTGTTCCTGGCTGAGGCAGACCTAAATCACTAGCTGTTCCTGGCTGAGGCAGACCTAAACCACTAGCTGTTCCTGGCTGAGGCAGACCTAAACCACTAACTGTTCCTGGCTGAGGCAGACCTAAACCACTAGCTGTTCCTGGCTGAAGCAGACCTAAACCACTAGCTGTTCCTGGCTGGGGCAGACCTAAACCACTAACTGTTCCTGGCTGGGGCAGACCTAAACCACTAACTGTTCCTGGCTGGGGCAGACCTAAACCACTAACTGTTCCTGGCTGAGGCAGACCTAAACCACTAGCTGTTCCTGGCTGAGGCAGACCCAAACCACTAGCTGTTCCTGGCTGAAGCAGACCTAAACCACTAGCTGTTCCTGGCTGAAGCAGACCTAAACCACTAGCTGTTCCTGGCTGGGGCAGACCTAAACCACTAACTGTTCCTGGCTGAGGCAGACCTAAACCATTAACTGTTCCTGGCTGGGGCAGACCTAAACCACTAACTGTTCCTGGCTGAGGCAGACCTAAACCACTAACTGTTCCTGGCTGAGGCAGACCTAAACCACTAGCTGTTCCTGGCAGAGGCAGACCTAAACCACTAGCTGTTCCTGGCTGAGGCAGACCTAAACCACTAGCTGTTCCTGGCTGAAGCAGACCTAAACCACTAGCTGTTCCTGGCTGGGGCAGACCTAAACCACTAACTGTTCCTGGCTGAGGCAGACCTAAACCACTAACTGTTCCTGGCTGGGGCAGACCTAAACCACTAGCTGTTCCTGGCTGGGGCAGACCTAAACCACTAACTGTTCCTGGCTGGGGCAGACCTAAACCACTAACTGTTCCTGGCTGGGGCAGACCTAAACCACTAACTGTTCCTGGCTGGGGCAGACCTAAACCACTAGCTGTTCCTGGCTGAGGCAGACCTAAACCACTAGCTGTTCCTGGCTGAGGCAGACCTAAATCACTAGCTGTTCCTGGCTGAGGCAGACCTAAACCACTAGCTGTTCCTGGCTGAGGCAGACCTAAACCACTAGCTGTTCCTGGCTGAGGCAGACCTAAACCACTAACTGTTCCTGGCTGAGGCAGACCTAAACCACTAACTGTTCCTGGCTGAAGCAGACCTAAACCACTAGCTGTTCCTGGCTGAAGCAGACCTAAACCACTAGCTGTTCCTGGCTGAGGCAGACCCAAACCACTAGCTGTTCCTGGCTGAAGCAGACCCAAACCACTAGCTGTTCCTGGCTGAGGCAGACCCAAACCACTAGCTGTTCCTGGCTGAAGCAGACCTAAACCACTAGTTGTTCCTGGCTGAAGCAGACCTAAACCACTAACTGTTCCTGGCTGAGGCAGACCTAAACCACTAGCTGTTCCTGGCTGAAGGCAGACCTAAACCACTAGCTGTTCCTGGCTGAAGCAGACCTAAACCACTAGTTGTTCCTGGTGTGTGTGTATTTGTGTGTGTGTGTGTGTGTGTGTGTGGGTGTGGGTGCGTGCGTGCGTGTGTGCGTGTGGGTGTGGGTGCGTGTGCGTGTGGGTGCGTGTGCGTGTGCGTGTGTGTGTGTGGGTGTGGGTGCGTGCAGACAGTTAGATGGCTTCATAAATCAAGTAGACAGCTATTCTGTTGAGCTGAGAACATTTCAATGGGACCGCTGTCAAAGATCTACTGCCGGCGCTGCTGCTATACTCTGACTCAGAGCTTCACCACACTATAGACGACGGAAAATAAATAGCACACTTTTACATGAAGGACTTTCTCTCTTTCTCTTTCCGTCTCTCTCTCTCTCTCTCTCTCTCTCTCTCTCTCTCTCTCTCTCTCTCTCTCTCTCTCTCTCTCTCTCTCTCTCTCTCTCTCTCTCTCTCTCTCTCTCTCTCCGCCACACACATCCACACATGGTCACACACAAACGCACAAGGCCAAACATTCCTAAACTGTGTATGCATGTGTGTGTGTGTGTATGTATGCATGTGTGTGTGCGCACCCGTGCCTGCAGTTATGTGTGTGACCTCCGCAGTCTATTGAGCACACACAGTAACATGTGGCTCTTCCTAACTGAACATAATCAACAACAACCCTTCTCTGCAGTCACCACTCTGAGGAAATGATTCTATTAGAGAATGGATTGGGCCTGGGAGCTGGAAATCCCCATGGATCCACATGGCACTGCAGCTCCAAGCCTCATTTACCGGCTCCGCTATTGGACAGCACCGTAACCCTCCCCTCCCTCTCATTCCACAATCCTCCCACTCCTCCACTTGTCAATATCATCATACCGGCCCCCAGTCATCGAGCTAACGTCTGACTCAGTTGATGGAAACAGGAAGTGGGGAAGGTGGGGACTTTTTCATAATTAGTCATCCCAGGTCTGTTGTTTGCTTAATATAGCTGCTACATAGTGTGTGTCCTTTAGACGGTGGGTTTCAGCCAACACAAAATAACCCAGACCTATGAATAGATTCCATGTAAACAAAACATGGCAGACCTATGAATAGATTCCATGTAAACAAAACATGGCAGACCTATGAATAGTTTCCATGTAAACAAAACATGGCAGACCTATGAATAGATTCCATGTAAACAAAACATGGCAGACCACGACAAGAGAGCGTGGCTCAAGAGTGTACTGTGTGTGTGGTGTGTGGTGTGTGTGCGTGCCTGCCAGCCTGCTTGTGTGTGTGTGTGTGTTTGTGTGTGTGTGTGTGTGTGTGGCGAGAACAAGCTGCTTTTACCCAGCTTGGTGCCGTTAATAAGCTGACGTTTTATTGGCTAGCTAAATGCCACCTACCGACTGTGTGATATATCACTATTTTTTACATTTTATATATTTATTTTCCCCTGTTTTTCTCCCCAATTTCGTGGTGTCCAATTGGTAGTTACAGTCTTGTATCATCGCTGCAACTCCCGTTTGGACTCGGGAGAGGCGAAGGTTGAGAGCCGTGCGTCCTCCGAAACACGACCCAACCAAGCCGCACTGCTTCTTGACACGATGCCCATCTAACCCGAAAGCCAGCCTCACCAAATGTGTCGGAGGAAACACTGTGCACCTGGCCACCGTGTCAGAATCTCTAGTGGCACAGCTAGCACTGCGATGCAGTGCCTTGCGCCACTCGGGAAGCGTGATATATCACTCTTGTCACTGAGACACAGAAAAAAATAACTTTAGACAGAAACCATCCCCATCACGTAATGTTGAGGGCTGGGAAATATCACACTACTGCTGCTACTGGCCAGTCCAACATGCTATTCATATCTTACCCTTATGGGTTATCAGCCCACCAGCTGAAACTGCATGGTGATGATAAAGAATGTACTTATAGGAGTAAGTTACTGTATAGTTCAGCAGTACTGAACTACTAGAATGTACTTATAGGAGTAAGTTACTGTATAGTTCAGCAGTACTGAACTACTAGAATGTACTTATAGGAGTAAGTTACTGTATAGTTCAGCAGTACTGAACTACTAGAATGTACTTATAGGAGTAAGTTACTATATAGTTCAGCAGTACTGAACTACTAGAATGTACTTATAGGAGTATGTTACTGTATAGTTCAGCAGTACTGACAAACATAATGTGAACATCTTCATGTTTGAGAACCTGTTGCAGTGAAAGCAAATGACTTGTTAGTCGCTCTGGATAAGAGCGTCTGCTAAATGACTTAAATGTAAATGTAATGTAATGTAAAAATGGACTGTTGTTTCCAGGATAGTACAGTGTACTAAAGCTACATGCTACAGTACAACATTATACCACACCACTCTTATCTCTGTGGTTACATATTAGACAGATATAGAGAGAGCTCACAGTGAAAACACTAAGGGGCTGTTACCCTCGGGCCCCTGGATACACAATGCTGAGGGATCGACTGTATTGATGCAGCTCCTGTCTCTGTGTACACTAGCTAACCAGCTCAGACCACTCTCACCCCAACTATGGGAGAAAGGCAGGTTGCTGACACAGACCATACAGAAGCCGAGACATGTCACAATGTCCTCCAGCTGATCTACCACGAGTTGCACTCTGGGCCGCTGCATGGCTTTGAGGGACTAGGTCAATGTTTTGGATGTGATCAACTTGTTCTCTCTGTCCAGAAGTCCTACCTTGGGTCAGGTCAAGAAGGAAGTTAAATTACTAGATGTACTAAGCAACTCTTTTAGAAGAAAGTGCCTTTCTCTATTACCTCAACCTTTTACCTTATTTTGGGGGTTCTGTTTACTCATGCTGCAGTAAAATGGGCCCAAGACAGACGTCATGGATTTTCCATCAAACCATATATTCTTTACACAAACTATCATACCAATCTGATTACAGTGTACTGGAGTGGTTCCCAACCTTTTCTGTTACTGTACAAACAGTAACCTTATGGTCTCATTGAGTCTTCTCAAGTACCCCCTGTGTATCGGCAAAGCGCCCCCAGGGAACCTAGTACCCCTGGTTGGGGACCACTGGTGTACTGGATAGGGTTTCAACGATATTGGTAATTGGCCAAAGTTAATGGAATCTGCAGTCATTTTGGTAATTAACGGAATATCTATGGCGATCTATCGGCACTTTGGTAATTTATACTTGAATAACTGTAAAAACAAATAATAATATTCGTATAGTATTCATTTTTATATCTGTGCCCCTATTGTCCATGAGTTTCTAGTAGATAGACCATGTGGTTCAAGATAAAATAGCCTAATTAATGTAAAAAGCATCTAATCAACAATGTCATTATTTTCAATTACCTCTGCAACTGGTCAAACTATTGACTTTTATTCACAACTGCCTCCAGTTTGACGCCAAAACATTTACAACAAAGACGTATTGACACAGTAAAATAATAAATGCTAAGGATATTTCATGCTGAATCCTTCCTATTAAACACCAAAGATATTCACCAAAATTATTGTTTTTATTTAGGATAATGTTTTACAGCTTTGTCATTCCATGTTTTATTTTCAAATCATCTTATTTCATTATTTCATATATTTTACATTTGATAAGGCCACACGGAGGAACAGAGATGATTAGACACCTGATAATCTGAAGTAACCAAAATAGCCGCTAATTGTTTTGTGATAGAAAAAAAACATGAAATCCTTCAAAGACAAGAATTCTGGTAGTTTACTGGTCAACTTTGAAAGTTTTCAGTAATATACCCTCCTTGGTAACCCTTGTACTGAACCCTCAAGGTTATCTCCCAGGAAGATTCTACCTGTGTTCCCCTAGCCTGTCTATTATCAGGCCTCCAGTTTGGGTGGTAGGTCTTCCCCTAGCCTGTCTATTATCAGGCCTCCAGTTTGGGTGGTAGGTCTTCCCCTAGCCTGTCTATTATCAGTGTCAGGCCTCCAGTGTGGGTGGTGTGTGTTCCCCTAGCCTGTCTATTATCAGAGTCAGGCCTCCAGTTTGGGTGGTAGGTCTTCCCCTAGCCTGTCTATTATCAGTGTCAGGCCTCCAGTGTGGGTGGTGTGTGTTCCCCTAGCCTGTCTATTATCAGAGTCAGGCCTCCAGTGTGGGTGGTGTGTGTTCCCCTAGCCTGTCTATTATCAGAGTCAGGCCTCCAGTGCGGGTGGTAGGTGTTCCCCTAGCCTGTCTATTATCAGAGTCAGGCCTCCAGTGTGGGTGGTAGGGGTTCCCCTAGCCTGTCTATTATCAGAGGCAGGCCTCCAGTGTGGGTGGTGTGTGTTCCCCTAGCCTGTCTATTATCAGAGTCAGGCCTCCAGTGTGGGTGGTGTGTGTTCCCCTAGCCTGTCTATTATCAGAGTCAGGCCTCCAGTGTGGGTGGTAGGTGTTCCCCTAGGCTGTCTATTATCAGAGTCAGGCCTCCAGTGTGGGTGGTAGGTGTTCCCCTAGCCTGTCTATTATCAGAGTCAGGCCTCCAGTGTGGGTGGTGTGTGTTCCCCAAGCCTGTCTATTATCAGAGTCAGGCCTCCAGTGTGGGTGGTAGGTGTTCCCCTAGCCTGTCTATTATCAGAGTCAGGCCTCCAGTTTGGGTGGTAGGTCTTCCCCTAGCCTGTCTATTATCAGTGTCAGGCCTCCAGTGTGGGTGGTGTGTGTTCCCCAAGCCTGTCTATTATCAGAGTCAGGCCTCCAGTGTGGGTGGTAGGTGTTCCCCTAGCCTGTCTATTATCAGAGTCAGGCCTCCAGTGTGGGTGGTAGGTGTTCCCCTAGCCTGTCTATTATCAGAGTCAGGCCTCCAGTGTGGGTGGTAGGTGTTCCCCTAGCCTGTCTATTATCAGAGTCAGGCCTCCAGTTTGGGTGGTAGGTGTTCCCCTAGCCTGTCTATTATCAGAGTCAGGCCTCCAGTGTGGGTGGTAGGTGTTTGGTGGTGTGTGTTCGGTGGTGTGTACTGGGTGCAAATGTGAGTAGAGGGGCATGTGTTGTAACATTTACATTTACATTCAAGTCATTTAGCAGACGCTCTTATCCAGAGCGACATGACTCCTGTTTAGTCTGATTCGCCAGGAGGGGTGTGTTGTAACATTACTCCTGTTTAGTCTGACAGGCCAGGAAGGGTGTGTTGTAACAGGACTCCTGTTTAGTCTGACAGGCCAGGAAGGGTGTGTTGTAACAGGACTCCTGTTTAGTCTGACAGGCCAGGAAGGGTGTGTTGTAACAGGACTCCTGTTTAGTCTGACAGGCCAGGAAGGGTGTGTTGTAACAGGACTCCTGTTTAGTCTGACAGGCCAGGAAGGGTGTGTTGTAACAGGACTCCTGTTTAGTCTGACAGGCCAGGAAGGGGGTGTGTTGTAACAGGACTCCTGTTTAGTCTGACAGGCCAGGAGGGGTGTGTTGTAACATGACTCCTGTTTAGTCTGACAGGCCAGCAGGGGTGTGTTGTCAGAATGTGCTGCCTACTCCCTGACAGCCAGCCTCAGCAGTGATAGATAACCACCCTCCTCTCTTCCTACACCCTCACTCCACATCCTCACATGCTCAGAGGAAAGGATGGAGAGAATGAGAGTGAGAGAATGAGAGAGAGAGAGAGAGAGAGAGAGAGAGAGAGAGAGAGAGAGAGAGAGAGAGAGAGAGAGAGAGAGAGAGCGAGAGAGCGAGAGAGAGAGAGAGCGAGAACACTCCCACACATCTGGAGTTTGTCCTTGACACAGGGTGAATTCATTCCTCTGCTCACGCCTCCACACAACTCACCATCCCTCCATCATAGGACAGAGAGAGAGAACGATAGAGAGATCCCTGCCCGCCCCCTTCCTCCCTCCTTCTCAACCCCTTAATCTTCTGTCAGGCTGTCAAACTATTTCTGCTTGGAAGAAAAGTTACTGAGAGAGAGAAAGAGAGGAAGAAGTGGAGTTGCCAGGTTTATTTGTTTTCCCTCTCTTCTCTCAGTGATGCGCTCTCTGTTGTCAGCAGCCTCTCAGGCTTCATTAAGTTGTTAAGGGGCCTGCTTTGCTGCCAGAATCACAAGGCTTCAACCCAAATGGCACCCTAGTCCCTATTTAGTAAATGACAGCCCTGGTCAGAGGTAGGGCACTAAATATGGAATAGTGTGCCATTTGGGACAAACAAAGGGTTCTTTAAAAGCACTCAGGAGGAGATGGAATAGGACGTTGAGGAACACTTCACTTCAGTGGTCATTTTCATTTTCCACCAGGTGTTTGTTTTGCTTCCGTTTGTGTGAAAGGGGGAGACCATGTTCACGGAGGAACTGAGACAGTTTGTGCTTTCAGCTACTGTACAACAACACTGTCTCACTACCGGTTACTGTACAACAACACTGTCTCGCTCCCGGTTACTGTACAACAACACTGTCTCGCTCCCGGTTACTGTACAACAACACTGTCTCACTACCGGTTACTGTACAACAACACTGTCTCACTCCCGGTTACTGTACAACAACACTGTCTCACTACCGGTTACTGTACAACAACACTGTCTCACTACCGGTTACTGTACAACAACACTGTCTCACTCCCGGTTACTGTACAACAACACTGTCTCACTACCGGTTACTGTACAACAACACTGTCTCACTACCGGTTACTGTACAACAACACTGTCTCGCTCCTGGTTACTGTACAACAACACTGTCTCACTCCCGGTTACTGTACAACAACACTGTCTCACTACCGGTTACTGTACAAAAACACTGTCTCGCTCCCGGTTACTGTACAACAACACTGTCTCACTCCCGGTTATTGTACAAAAACACTGTCTCACTACCAGTTACTGTACAACAACACTGTCTCACTACCGGGTACTGTACAACAACACTGTCTCACTCCTGGTTACTGTACAACAACACTGTCTCACTCCTGGTTACTGTACAATAACACTGTCTTACTACCGGTTACTGTACAACAACACTGTCTCACTACCGGTTACTGTACAACAACACTGTCTCACTCCTGGTTACTATGGAACAACACTGTCTCACTCCTGGTTACTGTACAACAACACTGTCTCGCTCCCGGTTACTGTACAACAACAATGTCTCACTCCTGGTTACTGTACAACAACACTGTCTCGCTCCTGGTTACTGTACAACAACACTGTCTCGCTCCTGGTTACTGTACAACAACACTGTCTCGCTCCCGGTTACTGTACAGCAACACTGTCTCACTCCTGGTTACTGTACAACAATACTGTCTCACTACCGGTTATTGTACAACAACACTGTCTCACTCCTGGTTACTATACAACAACACTGTATCGCTCCTGGTTACTGTACAACAACACTGTCTCACTACCGGTTACTGTACAACAACACTGTCTCGCTCCCAGTTACTGTACAACAACACTATCTCACTACCGGTTACTGTACAACAACACTGTCTCACTCCCGGTTACTATACAACAACACTGTCTCACTCCCAGTTACTGTACAACAACACTGTCTCATTCCTGGTTACTGTACAACAACACTGTCTCACTCCTGGTTACTGTACAACAACACTTTCTCACTACCGGTTACTGTACAACAACACTGTCTCACTACCGGTTACTGTACAACAACACTGTCTCACTCCTGGTTACTGTACAACAACACTGTCTCACTACCGGTTACTGTACAACAACACTGTCTCACTCCTGGTTACTGTACAACAACACTGTCTCACTCCTGGTTACTATGGAACAACACTGTCTCACTCCTGGTTACTGTACAACAACACTGTCTCACTCCTGGTTACTGTACAACAACACTGTCTCACTCCCTGTTACTGTACAACAATACTGTCTCACTACCGGTTACTGTACAACAACACTGTCTCACTACCGGTTACTGTATAACAACAATGTCTCACTCACAATTACTGTACAACAACACTGTCTCACTCCTGGTTACTGTACAACAACACTGTCTCACTACCAGTTACTGTACAACAACACTGTCTCACTCCTGGTTACTGTACAACAACACTGTCTCACTACCGGTTACTGTACAACAACACTGTCTCACT
This sequence comes from Oncorhynchus gorbuscha, assembly GCF_021184085.1. NCBI lineage: Eukaryota > Metazoa > Chordata > Actinopteri > Salmoniformes > Salmonidae > Oncorhynchus > Oncorhynchus gorbuscha. The sequence continues at coordinate 82,863 of NW_025746023.1, read as the reverse complement.
CCTGGTTACTGTACAACAACACTGTCTCACTACCGGTTACTGTACAACAACACTGTCTCACTCCTGGTTACTGTACAACAACACTGTCTCACTCCTGGTTACTGTACAACAACACTGTCTCACTACCGGTTACTGTACAACAACACTGTCTCACTCCTGGTTACTGTACAACAACACTGTCTCACTTCTGGTTACTATGGAACAACACTGTCTCACTCCTGGTTACTGTACAGCAACACTGTCTCACTCCCTGTTACTGTACAACAATACTGTCTCACTACCGGTTACTGTACAACAACACTGTCTCACTCCCGGTTAATGTACAACAACACTGTCTCACTACCGGTTACTGTACAACAACACTGTCTCACTCCTAGTTACTGTACAACAACACTGTCTCACTTCCGGTTACTGTACCACAACACTGTCTCACTCCTGGTTACTATGGAACAACACTGTCTCACTCCTGGTTACTGTACAGCAACACTGTCTCACTCCCTGTTACTGTACAACAATATTGTCTCACTACCGGTTACTGTACAACAACACTGTCTCACTCCCGGTTAATGTACAACAACACTGTCTCACTACCGGTTACTGTACAACAACACTGTCTCACTCCTAGTTACTGTACAACAACACTGTCTCACTCCTAGTTACTGTACAACAACACTGTCTCACTCCCGGTTAATGTACAACAACACTGTCTCACTCCCGGTTAATGTACAACAACACTGTCTCACTACCGGTTACTGTACAACAACACTGTCTCACTCCTAGTTACTGTACAACAACACTGTCTCACTCCTAGTTACTGTACAACAACACTGTCTCACTCCTAGTTACTGTACAACAACACTGTCTCACTCCTGGTTACTGTACAACAACACTGTCTCACTCCTAGTTACTGTACAACAACACTGTCTCACTCCTAGTTACTGTACAACAACACTGTCTCACTACCGGTTACTGTACAACAACACTGTCTCACTCCTAGTTACTGTACAACAACACTGTCTCACTCCTGGTTACTGTAAAACAACACTGTCTCACTCCTAGTTACTGTACAACAACACTGTCTCACTACCGGTTACTGTACAACAACACTGTCTCACTCCTAGTTACTGTACAACAACACTGTCTCACTCCTAGTTACTGTACAACAACACTTTCTCACTCCTGGTTACTGTACAACAACACTGTCTCACTCCTGGTTACTGTACAACAACACTGTCTCACTCCTAGTTACTCTACAACAACACTGTCTCACTCCTAGTTACTGTACAACAACACTGTCTCACTCCTAGTTACTGTACAACAACACTGTCTCACTCCTAGTTACTGTACAACAACACTGTCTCACTCCTGGTTACTGTACAACAACACTGTCTCACTCCTGGTTACTGTACAACAACACTGTCTCACTCCTAGTTACTGTACAACAACACTGTCTCACTCCTAGTTACTGTACAACAACACTGTCTCACTCCTAGTTACTGTACAACAACACTGTCTCACTCCTGGTTACTGTACAACAACACTGTCTCACTCCTAGTTACTGTACAACAACACTGTCTCACTCCCAGTTACTGTACAACAACACTGTCTCACTACCGGTTCCTGTACAACAACACTGTCTCACTCCTGGTACTTGTGAAGTGAAGGAGTTGTTGTAGTTTCTAATGTTTGATAATGTATATACACCAGTTGGTAGGTGACGTGTTCACTTGGAATTGGTCCAATTCCATTTCATCTCAAGTCAATGAAAACATTTCTATTGTATGTATGAAGCGTCCATCTTGTTCGTATTTCCATTAACTTCCACAGTGGATCTGTTTCATCTTCTCCCTGTGTTCTGTTCCGAGCCCTCTGATGACCTGCTCATTCACTGTGTGAGGACTGGCCTTTCAGACAACACGCAAAGGGATGTCGGAGAGTTGTGTGTGTGTGTGTGTGTGTGTGTGTGTGTGTGTGTGTGTGTGTGTGTGTGTGTGTCGCTCTTTCTGACTGACTGTGTGTGTGTGTGTGCGTGCGTGCGTGTGTGCGTGCGCGCGTGCGCGCGTGTGTGTGTGATGCTCTTTCTGACTGACTGTGTATGTCCGTATTTGTTTCAGTCAGTCTCTGTCTGGGTGTTGGTTTGTGTGTGGTTGGTTCTTACGTGTGTGCTCAGCGCTCCTCTCCCTCCTGTGTGTGTGTGTTCAGGTGCCGCTCGGCATCGGCGCGGCGGATTAGGCAGGCTGTTATCTTGACACTTGCAGGCACTGAGCGAGAGGTAGACCGCACCGCTCCCGTTTACACACCTCCTCCACTGTGTCTGCCGCTCTCCCCCCTCCTCTCTCATCCCCCCTCTGTCGCCACGGTAATTGAAAGCAGAAAGAGAGCGAGCACGTGGAGAGACGTGCCCTGTGTGGCTAACACACACTCAGGCACACACACACACACACACACACACACACACACACACACACACACACACACACACACACACACACACACACACACACACACACACACACACACACACACACACACACACACACACACACACACACACACACACACACACACACACACACACACACACAGTCAGTCCCAGTCAGTCTTCACAACAGCTCAACAGTACTGCTACTTTGTTTTAAAAGCAGCTCTCTCTAATTATTTTCTTCCAGTGTTGCCAGGATGTAAAACACACAGCTGCTGCTCCTCTCGTTGTGTGTGTTTTGTCCGTCTGCCTGTCTGGTGGTCTGTCTGTTAGTCTTTATATCTGTCCGTCTGCCTGTCTGGTGGTCTGTCTGTTAGTCTTTATATCTGTCCGTCTGCCTGTCTGGTGGTCTGTCTGTTAGTCTTTATATCTGTCCGTCTGCCTGTCTGGTGGTCTGTCTGTTAGTCTTTATATCTGTCCGTCTGCCTGTCTGGTGGTCTGTCTGTTAGTCTTTATATCTGTCCGTCTGCCTGTCTGGTGGTCTGTCTGTTAGTCTTTATATCTGTCCGTCTGCCTGTCTGGTGGTCTGTCTGTTAGTCTTTATATCTGTCCGTCTGCCTGTCTGGTGGTCTGTCTGTTAGTCTTTATATCTGTCCGTCTGCCTGTCTGGTGGTCTGTCTGTTAGTCTTTATATCTGTCCGTCTGCCTGTCTGGTGGTCTGTCTGTTAGTCTTTATATCTGTCCGTCTGCCTGTCTGGTGGTCTGTCTGTTAGTCTTTATATCTGTCCGTCTGCCTGTCTGGTGGTCTGTCTGTTAGTCTTTATATCTGTCCGTCTGACTGTCTGGTGGTCTGTCTGTTAGTCTTTATATCTGTCCATCTGCCTGTCTGGTGGTCTGTCTGTTAGTCTTTATATCTGTCCGTCTGTTAGTCTGTGTGTATGTCCATTGGTCTGGCCGTCTGTCTGTTAGTCTGTCACTCTGTCCGTCTGTTAGATTAACAGGCTAAAAGACTGTCTGTCGTTCTGTTGGCCCGTTAGTCTATCCGTCTGCAAAGTTGGACTCTGTGTTGTCTATATCCCCATTGGCTGAGACTGTGTGTGCATGTGTGTGTGTGTGTGTGTGTGAGCGAGTGAGCGTGCGCGTGTGTGTGTGTGTGTGTGTGAGCGAGCGAGCGTGCGTGTGTGTGTGTGTGTGTGTGTGTGTGTGTGTGTGTGTGTGTGTGTGTGTGTGTGTGTGTGTGTGTGTGTGTGTGTGTGTGTGTGTGTGTGTGTGTGTGTGTGTGTGTGTGTGTGCGGGCATGTAAATGATGAGGTCCCTGTGGCTTTAAGCTGGGTGACTTTACAACCTGAGCAGCATTACTCCAAACTCCAACACAACGGAAGCCCTGGCTGTGTGTCATTTAAGCAACAAGGCCCAAAGGAGTGTGGTATATGGCCAATATACCACGGCTCAGGGCTGTTCTTTGCATGACACGATGCGGAGTGCCTGGATACAGCCCTTAACCGTGCCTTATTGCTATTATAAACTGGTTACCAATGTAATTAGAGCAGTAAAAATACATTGTTTTGTCATACCCGTGTTCTACTACGACTGTCAGCCAATCAGCATTCAGGGCTCGAACCACACAATTTATAATGAAGGATATACAGCATCATGAATCATTCACACCCCCCTGATTCTAATGCTGCTGTGTTGGTTTGGTCCTCTGTCTGTCTGACCTGGCCCTGTGGGTTTCTGTAGATGCATTTCAGCCTATAAGATCAGCCAGTTTTAAACTGTCCAAGGCAAGACAGAATGCCCCATAGATTGGTTAAATGGACTTACAAGCTGCCGTTGAAGAAAATAATTATTTCAGCAATCGTGGCTCGCACTGAAATTTATTCAGGATCTCTATGGTGGCCCTTTCCCACTACTGCAGATATGGTAATTAGGTGATTATATTGGAGCAGACTGGACTATGTCTTCCTGAACACTGATAGGTTTGTCTGAGTTTGACTGGTTGCTGACATTTGCTCTGCCTCTGCTTGACACCCACTCACACAGTGTGAACAGTGCCAAGCTCTCAGCGCCCGCTGTGTGTGTGTGTGTCAGTGTCTCTCTCTCTCTCTTGGTTTCTATATGTGTGTGCGTTTCTGTCTCTGTTTTCTGTGTCTGTCAGAGGGTCTTTGTAGGACCTGGCGGGCCTCCAACACAGTGCCTGGACAGAAAGCTGTGACAGAGAGAGAGAGGAACAGTGTCCGAGCCAGGGGTGAGAGGAGGGGAGAGTGAACCTGGTGATGGGAGCACCGGGTTCATCCATTGTTTGGGCTGGGTCGGATGGATGCTTACGATGTGAATGCTTTGTGTTTGTGTCTATGTGTGTATGAAGTAGCCCAAGGACAGGGGAGTCCACTGTCTGTACCATGAGCCTCCCTCCATCTCTATGACTGAGAGACAGGCATTTATCAAAAGCCCCTTAATGATTCAGTCTGCATATGAAACAGGGTTGAGCTCAGATCCTTAAGCAGCCATGGTGACGATGAATGACAATGGTTTTATTTATTTAACTAGGCAAGTCTTTTAAGAATAAATTCTTATTTACAATGATGGCGTACTTGTAAAGCCCCCCCCCCTCAACCAGACCCCCTCCCATAACCCGGACGGCGCTGGGCCAATTGTGCGCTCCCAATCACGGCCGGTTGTGATACAGCCAGGGATCGAACCCGAGTATGTAGTGACACCTCTTGCAATGCAGTGCCTCTGACCGCTGCACCACTCGGGAGGCCAAATGCCACACAGGGTTTAAAACCATTTCATGCACCGGCCTTTTTGAGGTGTATGTGTGCATGTACCCTGGTGCATGTATGGTGGTTGACAGGGTTTTTACACAGAGAGATAGAGGGAAAGTATCTGTGTTCTTAGGTAGGCGATTAAAGTGTGTGTGTGTGTGTGTTTAGACTGCTGCTGTGTGTATTGTGACATGGTTTGCGGTCTCCTCTCTCCGCAGTAGCCGTCACACTCTGCAAACAGCTGGTTTCCCCTGGAGACATATGAGACCACCAGCTTTCTGGCACCACATGCTCACATCACACGGTGCCACGACACACTGCACCACACAAACAGGAAACACATCATCGCCACTCGCCTCCTTCTTACATAACCAACCGCCTCAAACACACACAAACTCTTCCCTCTATTGTTTGGGTTAAGTCAGGACAGCCTCTTTGTGTTGCCATGGGTTACAATGCTTGTTCGGCTCCACAGAAGCTCTTTGTAGAGGATGGCGGTACATTGTGTGTGTGTCTTTTCATGCTAAAACTCTCCTAGCATTGAAGGGAGGCAGTAGTTCTTCTCAGTCTGCTGTCTTGAATGGCTTGAAGCAGCCCAAAGTCAGGTTTTCTTCACTTATTTCTTCAATTGAATCAATGCTTGTATAGATGAAAACCAGGGGGGATTTTTAGAATTCATGACAAGAACAGAGAGATAGAGAGCTGGCCCAGAATGGAGCAAAGAGAAAACAAGCAAGAATTTCCATGTTCGGCAGCGAGTCAAGATCTAGTCATTACAGGCAGGGGGAGCTGCTGTAACGCTGAGCTCCGTACCTCTGAGCTCCGTACCGCTCTCCTCTCATCTCTCAGCTCCGCTGTTTACAGACACACACTCCCATCCTCCACTCCGCTCTCCTCTCATCTCTCAGCTCCGCTGTTTACAGACACAGCACACTCCCATCCTCCACTCCGCTCTCCTCAGCGCAGGAGCCTCTCCCTCCCTTTCTTTATCGCTCTACAGCTTTGTCTCTCTGTCTCTCTCTCCTTCTGTCTGTCATCTTCAGCGGCACTAGAGCAAGGGAGCGTGACACTATCAGACAGGTGTGTGTGTGTGTGTGTGTGTGTGTGTGTGTGTGTGTGTGTGTGTGTGTGTGTGTGTGTGTGTGTGTGTGTGTGTGTGTGTGTGTGTGTGTGTGTGTGTGTGTGTGTGTCTGGCTCTCTGTTGAGCAGCGGAGCGGATGCCTGGCAGCTTTGTCTGGCCTTGTGTATGTACAGGTGCACAGTGTGTGTGTGTCTTTCTCTGAGTGCACACTTGTCCGTGTATGAGTGTGTGTGTGTGTCTCCGTAGTGAGTGTTGGATGCCCGGCAGATAAGTGTGCTCTCAGCAGGGGGGCTTCCGTGCAGCATGGCAGGGGGCACAGCGCAGTGTGTGTCTGTGTGTGTGGCGAGCAGCATATCCCCTCTGGCCCAGCAGAGAATGGCAGAGGCCGTCCCAGTTCACTGACAAAGACCCATCTTTTCTCTCTTCCTTCTTTTCCTATTTTCTCTCTTTTTCCTCTCTCTTGCCTCTGCTCTTCCCCTCTACTCTCTTTCCATTATCCTCTCTCTCCCCTTTCTTCTTTCTCTCCTCTACTCTCCCCCTTTCGCTCTCTCCTCTCTCTCAGCTCTCTCCCTCCCTCCTCTTCACGGATCAATAAACCCATGATGAGAGGAAAGTGGAGCAGTGGAGTAGAAATGAGACGTCCTTAGCCTTGCTTCCCCTCTCTCCTTTACCTCTGTCTTCACTGTCTCTCCACTCTACATCCCAAGAACGGAAACAGCATCCCAACACTGTTCTTGCCAATGCTTTTTAGAGTAGACAGGCTTTAGGTTCCTGGAGGTTAGGCTGTGCAGACACCTGATCGATGCTCTTCAGAGAGGGAGAGAACAGTCAGCCCATCCATATCGACTTCCCCTCGGCCAAGTATTGATGCATGCTGAGAGGCCCGCAGTTTAACGCACACACACAGAAACACACACACTGACGCGAACGCAGCCACACAGGCGTGCAGGCAGGAAGGAAGGCACGGACGCACCAACACTCCTTGTCTCTCTTCACTATTTCTCTCTCTACCACTTTTTCTTAGTCTCTTTCACTCTCTCACTCTCCCACATGTTTTCTCTTCCTTATCTCTCTGCCTCAGTCTGTGTCGTGTCCATGGAGAATAGGATAATAGGCATATAGGAGAGATGACTTACCCTAACCCTAGTTCAACCCTAAACCTAGTTCAACCCTAACCCTACCTCCATGCCCACATCCTGGTTTAACCCAAACCCTAGCTCCATGTCCATGTTCTGGTTCAACCAGAACCTAGCTTCATGTCCACATCATGATTCTATCCTACATTCATGTCAACATTCTGGTTCAACCCTAACCCTAGCTTCATGTCCACATCCTGGTTCAACAAAAACCTAGCTTCATGTCCACATGCTGATTCTATCCTACCTCCATGTCCACATCCTGGTTCAACCCTAGCCCTTGATCCATGTCCACATCCTGGTTCAACCCTAACCCTTGATCCATGTCCACATCCTGGTTCAACCCTAACCCTTGATCCATGTCCACATCCTGGTTCAACCCTAACCCTTGATCCATGTCCACATCCTGGTTCAACCCTAACCCTTGATCCATGTCCACATCCTGGTTCAACCCTAACCCTTGATCCATGTCCACATCCTGGTTCAACCCTGACCCTTGATCCATGTCCACATCCTGGTTCAACCCTAACCCTTGATCCATGTCCACATCCTGGTTCAACCCTAACCCTTGATCCATGTCCACATTGTTCAATTCTAACCCTTCACGTGCACATCCTGGTTCAACTCTACATTCATGTCCACATTCTGTTTCAACCCTAGCGTGATGTCCATGTCCTTTTTCATTCCTAGAGTCATGTCCACCTCCTGGTACAACCCTAACTCTAGCTCCATGTCCACCTCCTGGTACAACCCTAACTCTAGCTCCATGTCCACCTCCTGGTACAACCCTAACTCTAGCTCCATGTCCACATCCTGGTTCAACCCTAACTCTAGCTCCATGTCCACGTCCTGGTTCAACCCTAACTCTAGCTCCATGTCCATGTCCTGGTTCAAACCTAATCCTAACTCCATGTCCACATCTTGGTTCAATCCTAGCTTCATGTCCACATCTTGATTCATTCCTAACCCTAGCTTCATGTCCACTTCCTGGTTAAACCCTAACCCTAGCTCCATGTAAACGTCCTGTTCAACCCTAACCCTAGCTCCATGTCCATATCTTTGTTCAATCCTAGCTTCATGTCCATGTCTTGATTCATTCCTAACCCTAGCTTCAAATCCACTTCCTGGTTCAACCCTAAGCCTAGCTCCATGTTCACGTCCTGGTTGAACCCTAACACTAGCTTCATGTCCACATCTTGGTTGAACCCTAACCCTAGCTCAATGTCCACGTCCAGGTTCAACCCTAACTCTAGCTTCATGTCTTCGTCCTGGTTCAACCCTAGCTTCAAGTCCACATCCTGGTCACCCTAACCCTAGCTTCATGTCTACATCCTGGTTCATTTTTAACTTCATGTCCAAATCCTGGTTCAAACCTAACCCTTGCTTCATGTCGGCATCCTGGTCACCCTAACCCTAGCTTCATGTCTACATCCTGGTTCATTCTTAACTTCATGTCCAAATCCTGGTTCAACCCTAACCTTGGCTTCATGTCGGCATCCTGGTTCAACCCTAACCATAGCTTCATGTCCATGTCCTGGTTCAACCCTAACCATAGCTCCATGTCCACGTCCTGGTTCAACCCTAACTCTAGCTCCATGTCCATGTCCTGGGTCAAACCTAATCCTAGCTTCATGTCCACATCCTTTTTCATTCCTAGCTTCATGTCCATATCCTGGTTCAACCCTAACCCTAGCTCCATGTTCATATCCTGGTTCAACCCTAACCCTAGCTCCATGTCCACATCCTGGTTCAACCCTACCTTCATGTCGGCATCCTGGTTCAACCCTACCTTCATGTCCATGTCCTGGTTCAACCCTAACCCTACCTTCATGTCCACATCCTGGTTCAACACTACCATCATGTCCACATCCTGGTTCAACCCTAATCCTACCTTCATGTCTTCGCCCTGGTTCAACACTTACTTCATGTCCACGGCCTGGTTAAACCCTAACCCTAGCTTCATGTCCATGTCATGGTTCAACCCTAACCCTAGCTCCATGTCCACATCATGGTTCAACCCTAACCATAGCTTCATGTCCACATCCTGGTTCAACACTACCGTCATGTCCACCTCCTGGTTCAACCCTAATCCTAGCTTCATGTCTTCGCCCTGGTTCAACCCTTACTTCATGTCCATGTCCTGGTTCAACCCTAACCCTAGCTCCATGTCCACATCATGGTTCAACCAGAACCATAGCTTCATGTCCACATCCTGGTTCATTCCTAGGTTCATGTCCACGTCCTGGTTCAACCCTAAACCTAGCTTCATGTCTACATCTTGTTTCAACCTAGCTCCATGTCCACATCCTGGTTCAACTCTAACCATAGCTCAATGTCCACGTCCAGGTTCAAACCTAGCTTCATGTCCACCTCCTGGTTCAACCCTAGCCTTAGCTTCATGTCCTCATCATGGTTCAACCCTAATCCTAGCTTCATGTCCACATTCTGGTTCAACATCTAAGCCAAATCCTTGATCAATGTCCATATTCTGGTTCTATCGTAACCATGTCCTTCATTCTGGTTCAACCCGAATTGTAGCTTCAGGTCCACATCCTATTTCAACCCTAGCTTCATGTCCACATCCTGGTTCAACCTGACCTTCATGTCCACATCCTATTTCAACCCTAGCTTCATGTCCACATCCTGGTTCAACCTGACTTTCATGTCCACATCCTATTTCAACACTAGCTTCATGTCTATGTCCTGCTTTAAGCCTAGTGTCATGTCCATGTCCTGGTTCAACTCTAGCTTCATGTCCACATCCTGGTTCAACCCTAATCCTAGCTTCTTGTCCACACTCTGGTTCAAACCTAACCCAAATCCTAGCTTTATGTCCACATTCTGGTTCAACCCTAACCCAAGCTTCATGTCCATGTCCTGGGTAAACCCTAGTGTCATGTCCACATCCTGGTTCAACCCTAACCCTAGCTTAATATCCACATCCTGGTTCAACCCTAACCCTAGCTCCATGTCCACATCCTGGTTCAACCCTAACCCTAGCTTAATATCCACATCCTGGTTCAACCCTAACCCTAGCTCCATGACCACATCCTGGTTAAACTCTACCTTCATGTCCACATCCTGGTTCAAGCCTAACCCTAGCTCCATGTCCACATCCTGGTTAAACTCTACCTTCATGTCCACATTCTGGTTCAACCCTAACCCAAGCTTCATGTCCATGTCCTGGGTAAACCCTAGTGTCATGTCCACATCCTGGTTCAACCCTAACCCTAGCTTAATATCCACATCCTGGTTCAACCCTAACCCTAGCTCCATGTCCACATCCTGGTTCAACCCTAACCCTAGCTTAATATCCACATCCTGGTTCAACCCTAACCCTAGCTCCATGTCCACATCCTGGTTCAACCCTAACCCTAGCTTAATATCCACATCCTGGTTCAACCCTAACCCTAGCTCCATGTCCACATCCTGGTTCAACCCTAACCCTAGCTTAATATCCACATCCTGGTTCAACCCTAACCCTAGCTCCATGTCCACATCCTGGTTCAACCCTAACCCTAGCTCCATGTCCACATCCTGGTTCAACCCTAACCCTAGCTTAATATCCACATCCTGGTTCAACCCTAACCCTAGCTCCATGTCCACATCCTGGTTCAACCCTAACCCTAGCTTAATATCCACATCCTGGTTCAACCCTAACCCTAGCTCCATGTCCACATCCTGGTTCAACCCTAACCCTAGCTTAATATCCACATCCTGGTTCAACCCTAACCCTAGCTCCATGTCCACATCCTGGTTCAACCCTAACCCTAGCTTAATATCCACATCCTGGTTCAACCCTAACCCTAGCTCCATGTCCACATCCTGGTTCAACCCTAACCCTAGCTCCATGTCCACATCCTGGTTCAACCCTAACCCTAGCTTAATATCCACATCCTGGTTCAACCCTAAACCTAGCTCCATGTCCACATCCTGGTTCAACCCTAACCCTAGCTTAATATCCACATCCTGGTTCAACCCTAACCCTAGCTCCATGTCCACATCCTGGTTCAACCCTAACCCTAGCTTAATATCCACATCCTGGTTCAACCCTAACCCTAGCTCCATGTCCACATCCTGGTTCAACCCTAACCCTAGCTTAATATCCACATCCTGGTTCAACCCTAACCCTAGCTCCATGTCCACATCCTGGTTCAACCCTAACCCTAGCTTAATATCCACATCCTGGTTCAACCCTAACCCTAGCTCCATGTCCACATCCTGGTTCAACCCTAACCCTAGCTCCATGTCCACATCCTGGTTCAACCCTAACCCTAGCTTAATATCCACATCCTGGTTCAACCCTAACCCTAGCTCCATGTCCACATCCTGGTTCAACCCTAACCCTAGCTCCATGTCCACATCCTGGTTCAACCCTAACCCTAGCTCCATGTCCACATCCTGGTTCAACCCTAACCCTAGCTCCATGTCCACATCCTGGTTCAACCCTAACCCTAGCTTAATATCCACATCCTGGTTCAACCCTAACCCTAGCTCCATGTCCACATCCTGGTTCAACCCTAACCCTAGCTCCATGTCCACATCCTGGTTCAACCCTAACCCTAGCTCCATGTCCACATCCTGGTTCAACCCTAACCCTAGCTTAATATCCACATCCTGGTTCAACCCTAACCCTAGCTCCATGTCCACATCCTGGTTCAACCCTAACCCTAGCTCCATGTCCACATCCTGGTTCAACCCTAACCCTAGCTCCATGTCCACATCCTGGTTCAACCCTAACCCTAGCTCCATGTCCACATCCTGGTTCAACCCTAACCCTAGCTTAATATCCACATCCTGGTTCAACCCTAACCCTAGCACCATGTCAACATCCTGGTTCAACCCTAACCCTAGCTCCATGTCCACATCCTGGTTCAACCCTAACCCTAGCTTAATATCCACATCCTGGTTCAAGCCTACATTCATGTCCACATCCTGGTTCAACCCTAACCCTAGCTCCATGTCCACATCCTGGTTCAACCCTAACCCTAGCTCCATGTCCACATCCTGGTTCAACCCTAACCCTAGCTTAATATCCACATCCTGGTTCAAGCCTACATTCATGTCCACATCCTGGTTCAACCCTAACCCTAGCTCCATGTCCACATCCTGGTTCAACCCTAACCCTAGCTCCATGTCCACATCCTGGTTCAAGCCTACATTCATGTCCACATCCTGGTTCAACCCTAACCCTAGCTCCATGTCCACATCCTGGTTCAACCCTAACCCTAGCTCCATGTCCACATCCTGGTTCAAGCCTACATTCATGTCCACATCCTGGTTCATTCCTAGCTTCATGTCCATGTCCTGGTGTAACCCTAAACCTAGCTACATTTCCACCTAGCTATATGTCCACATCATGGTTCAAACCTAGCTTCATGTCCATGTCCTGGTTCAACCCTAACCCTAGCTCCATGTCCACATCCTGGTTCATTCCTAGCTTCATGTCCACATCCTGGTTCAGACCTATTCCCAGCTCCATGTCCACATCCTGGTTCATTCCTAGCTCCATGTCCACATCCTGGTTCAACCCTAACCCTACCTTCATGTCCACATCCTGGTTCAACCCTAACCCTACCTTCATGTCCACATCCTGGTTCAACCCTAACCCTACCTTCATGTCCACATCCTGGTTCAACCCTAACCCTAGCTCCATGTCCACCTCCTGGTTCAACCCTAACCCTAGCTCCATGTCCACATCCTGGTTCAACCCTAATCATACCTTCATGTCCACCTCCTGGTTCAACCCTAACCCTTGATCCATGTCCACATCCTGGTTCATTCCTACCTTCATGTCCACATCCTGGTTCATTCCTAGCTTCATGTCTACATCCTGGTTCATTCCTAGCTTCATGTCTACATCCTGGTTCAACCCTAACCCTAGCTTCATGTCCACATCCTGGTTCATTCCTAGCTTCATGTCTACATCCTGGTTCATTCCTAGCTTCATGTCTACATCCTGGTTCAACCCTAACCCTAGCTTCATGTCTACATCCTGGTTCATTCCTAGCTTCATGTCTACATCCTGGTTCAACCCTAACCCTAGCTTAATATCCACATCCTGGTTCAACCCTAACCCTAGCTCCATGTCCACATCCTGGTTCAACCCTAACCCTAGCTTAATATCCACATCCTGGTTCAACCCTAACCCTAGCTCCATGTCCACATCCTGGTTCAACCTAACCCTAGCTTAATATCCACATCCTGGTTCAACCCTAACCCTAGCTCCATGTCCACATCCTGGTTCAACACTAACCCTAGCTTAATATCCACATCCTGGTTCAACCCTAACCCTAGCTCCATGTCCACATCCTGGTTCAACCCTAACCCTAGCTTAATATCCACATCCTGGTTCAACCCTAACCCTAGCTCCATGTCCACATCCTGGTTCAACCCTAACCCTAGCTCCATGTCCACATCCTGGTTCAACCCTAACCCTAGCTTAATATCCACATCCTGGTTCAACCCTAACCCTAGCTCCATGTCCACATCCTGGTTCAACCCTAACCCTAGCTCCATGTCCACATCCTGGTTCAACCCTAACCCTAGCTCCATGTCCACATCCTGGTTCAACCCTAACCCTAGCTCCATGTCCACATCCTGGTTCAACCCTAACCCTAGCTTAATATCCACATCCTGGTTCAACCCTAACCCTAGCTCCATGTCCACATCCTGGTTCAACCCTAACCCTAGCTCCATGTCCACATCCTGGTTCAACCCTAACCCTAGCTCCATGTCCACATCCTGGTTCAACCCTAACCCTAGCTCCATGTCCACATCCTGGTTCAACCCTAACCCTAGCTTAATATCCACATCCTGGTTCAACCCTAACCCTAGCACCATGTCAACATCCTGGTTCAACCCTAACCCTAGCTCCATGTCCACATCCTGGTTCAACCCTAACCCTAGCTTAATATCCACATCCTGGTTCAAGCCTACATTCATGTCCACATCCTGGTTCAACCCTAACCCTAGCTCCATGTCCACATCCTGGTTCAACCCTAACCCTAGCTCCATGTCCACATCCTGGTTCAACCCTAACCCTAGCTTAATATCCACATCCTGGTTCAAGCCTACATTCATGTCCACATCCTGGTTCAACCCTAACCCTAGCTCCATGTCCACATCCTGGTTCAACCCTAACCCTAGCTCCATGTCCACATCCTGGTTCAAGCCTACATTCATGTCCACATCCTGGTTCAACCCTAACCCTAGCTCCATGTCCACATCCTGGTTCAACCCTAACCCTAGCTCCATGTCCACATCCTGGTTCAAGCCTACATTCATGTCCACATCCTGGTTCATTCCTAGCTTCATGTCCATGTCCTGGTGTAACCCTAAACCTAGCTACATTTCCACCTAGCTATATGTCCACATCATGGTTCAAACCTAGCTTCATGTCCATGTCCTGGTTCAACCCTAACCCTAGCTCCATGTCCACATCCTGGTTCATTCCTAGCTTCATGTCCACATCCTGGTTCAGACCTATTCCCAGCTCCATGTCCACATCCTGGTTCATTCCTAGCTCCATGTCCACATCCTGGTTCAACCCTAACCCTACCTTCATGTCCACATCCTGGTTCAACCCTAACCCTACCTTCATGTCCACATCCTGGTTCAACCCTAACCCTACCTTCATGTCCACATCCTGGTTCAACCCTAACCCTAGCTCCATGTCCACCTCCTGGTTCAACCCTAACCCTAGCTCCATGTCCACATCCTGGTTCAACCCTAATCATACCTTCATGTCCACCTCCTGGTTCAACCCTAACCCTTGATCCATGTCCACATCCTGGTTCATTCCTACCTTCATGTCCACATCCTGGTTCATTCCTAGCTTCATGTCTACATCCTGGTTCATTCCTAGCTTCATGTCTACATCCTGGTTCAACCCTAACCCTAGCTTCATGTCCACATCCTGGTTCATTCCTAGCTTCATGTCTACATCCTGGTTCATTCCTAGCTTCATGTCTACATCCTGGTTCAACCCTAACCCTAGCTTCATGTCTACATCCTGGTTCATTCCTAGCTTCATGTCTACATCCTGGTTCATTCCTAGCTTCATGTCGGCATCCTGGTTCAACCCTAACCCTAGCTTCATGTCCACATCCTGGTTCCAACCTTGCTTCGTGTCCACATCCTGGTTCCAACCTAGCTTCATGTCCACATCCTGGTTCAACCCTAAACCTAGCTTCATGTCCATGTCCTGTTTCAACCCTAAACCTAGCTTCATGTCCACATCCTGGTTCAACCCTAAACCTAGCTTCATGTCCATGTCCTGGTTCAACCCTAAACCTAGCTTCATGTCCACATCCTGGTTCAACCCTAAACCTAGCTTCATGTCCATGTCCTGGTTCAACCCTAACCATAGTAAGAGAGGAAGAGGAAGCCACAAGCAAATCTGGTTGTTTTTTTTCCACAGAGATTAAGGATTACGATTATATTTATACATAGAACATTTGGGATTATACCACATCTACCTCTTGAGAACATTGAACTTTTGAACTTTGTCTGTGGGCGGTTGTTTGAACAGAACAAAATCTGTCCCTGGTACTGGGTGACATGACATATGGGGTCAAATTTCTTCCCTGTCTCTTTACATTTGTGTGTGTGTTCGTGTATGTGCTTGTGTTTGTGTGTGTGTGTGTTCTGCACGGGGATCAAAGCCTGTGGTCACGTCAGGGGTCCTTCAGCTAAACTGAATGAGGGAGGGGTGTGTGTGTGTGTATGTGTGTGTGGTGCGTAGCCTCAGCTCATAGCTTTGTGAAACAAAGCAGAAGCCATCTGCACTTATATCTGTTGTGACTTCTGAGAAGAAAACCTAGAGGGACGTGGTCTCATTGACTGACAGGGGTGTGAGCGCAGGATTTGTCACATATGGTTTTTGCTAACAGGGTTATGTGCATACTCACTGGGGTTTTTATAGTGTGTGTTTGTGTGTGTGTGTGTTTCTCTCTTCATCTACAGGATGGGGAGTTGTCTAGGACACACATGCATCAAAATGCAACAGGCACACACACACACTTTTACACACACACACACACACACACACACACACACACACACACACACACACACACACACACACACACACACACACACACACACACACACACACACACACACACACACACACACACACACACACACACACACACACACACACACACACACACACACACACACACACACACACACACACACACACACACACACACACACACACACACACACACACACACACTTTGACTCAGAGAGCTGCTCCAAAAAGTGACTGCTCCAAAAAGAGGGCTCTGCAAACAGATTCTCTCTGCTTTGATCTGAACAACTTTACTGTCTTACCAGGCATTGCATAAGGGAAGGGGGTGATAGAGAGAGAAAGAGTGAAATGGAGAGAAAGAGAGAAGGGGGAGTGAGACAGAGAAAGGAAGACAGAGAGAGAGACGGGGAAAGTTTAGGGGGAGACTCCTGTGTCCCCCTCATCAAACGTGTTTCCTACGGGAACATTCACCTGGCCTTGAGTGTTTGAGGGCTGTGGATGCCTAGCGAATGTACTGTGGGAGCAGCTGGGGTCCATTTGGTTGGCTGTTAACCTGTCTGGGAGGAGGGGAGAGAGAGAAGGAAGTAGGGAGAGAGACGGGAAAGGAGGGTGTATGGGGGGAGCAGAGGGAGGGAGAGAAAAAGGGATAGCGGCAACCCTGGAGCAGCAGATTTATTTCTCCCTTCCTAAAGGGGTCATCCCTCCATCCATCCCTCCGTCATCCCTCTCTCAACATCAAACACTCCTCTGGGCTCTCAGTGGTCTTCTTTCCCACAGCGCTGCATAAACAAACACACATCTCTTATATCTCTCCCTGGAGTCTCTGCCTTTAACTCTCTCACTGACTCACACTCATTCCCTCTCTCTCTTCAACTCTCTTTTTCTCTCTCGCTCACAATCGTCCTCCTCCTCCTCCCATCCCATCCCTCTCTCTCTCTCTCCACCTCTGCTCCTCCACCATAATGAAGACAGCCCAGTCCTTGTACAGCTGTGACCACTACCAGCCAATAAGACAAGAGAGAGACGACAGAACCTGAGGGAGATTCCTCCCTGTCCCCTTACAGGAAAACATCTCCGCGCTAGCTGCTGTACACCGACAATTACAGTCACTCACAGGCAGTCATCCTTTGGCAACCTCACACCTGAGCCATGGGTCCAGGGCTTGGGTTTGGGGATACAAAAGCAAATATTTGAGTCAGCCCACCAAGTTGGAGCATTGCTGGTGGGTAAAGTCCAGGTGGGTGGGGGGCTTGGGAGGTTGGCAGGCACTGTGTAAATAGCCATATAGTCGTATAATGTCTAGCTAGTGTGGATAAGCTGACATATACACAGACACAGCCAGAGCCAGGGCAGTCCATCTCCCTTTTGTGATAAATGCAGTGTGCCCCCCCCCACCCCCGTCGATCAGCAGAACGGAGAGATCCGTCAATACAGTTTGTTTGGCTTGGCAAAGCTCAACATTTCCCCTGCTGCTGCTACTCTTATCCGCCGATCCACAGATTCTCATGGTGCCATTTCTCATGCAGAGAGCCTGAATAATCAGAACACTCGGAGAGGCTGCCAAGAAAGAGGATTGGAGCGAGAGGGAGAGAGAGAGAGAGAGAGAGAGAATATGTGAAGAAGTGGAGGGCGGGTGTGTTTTGGATATAGAGGGAGGAAGCTAGAGAGAGAGAGAGAGAGAGAGAGAGAGAGAGAGAGAGAGAGAGAGAGAGAGAGAGAGAGAGAGAGAGAGAGAGAGAGAGAGAGAAAGAAAGAGAGAGAGAGGGTGTGTGTTGGATATAGATGGAGGAAGCTAGATAGAGAGAGAGAGAGAGAGAGAGAGAGAGACAGAGAGAGAGAGAAAGAGAGAGGGTGTGTGTTGGATATAGAGGGAGGAAGCTAGAGAGAGGGATAGAGAGATTGTATGCAGAGTAGATCTGGCTTCTCTCATTGCTGCTGCCACCCCCTTCTCCTCCCCCCTCCATCCCCCAGTGCTCTCAGTTGTGGCCTAGCGTCATCTTTCTTCCTGGCAGATAATATCGTGCAATTACCAGAGGAGAGGAGCGGGGCTCCGGCTGTCTGTCTGCCTGCCTGCCGACTGACTGTCCCCCCTCCCTCTGCTCCTCCTCTGTTTCGCTCCTCTCCTTTCCTCCATCTCTCTCTCTACCACTGGGCCACAGGGAAGCTGTTTAGGTCTGCAGAGACAGACTGTATATCTAGACAGACGAGCTACTTTAAAAAAAATTAAACATGTCGGGAGCTGCTCATTTTATTTTAGCTGTCAAATAGGAGCATTCTTCTCATCTTAGCTTTCAAATAGGAGCATTTTTCTTAACTCTTCCCCAGGTTCTGAGTGTACAAGAGAAAGTAGTGCACTATGTTGTCAACTCTTCCCCAGGTCCTTGGTGTACAAGAGAAAGTAGTGCACTATGTTGTCAACTCTTCCCCAGGTCCTTGGTGTACAAGAGAACGTAGTGCACTATGTTGTCAACTCTTCCCCAGGTCCTTAGTGTACAAGAGAAAGTAGTGCACTATGTTGTCAACTCTTCCCCAGGTCCTTAGTGTACAAGAGAAAGTAGTGCACTATGTTGTCAACTCTTCCCCAGGTCCTTAGTGTACAAGAGAAAGTAGTGCACTATGTTGTCAACTCTTCCCCAGGTCCTTAGTGTACAAGAGAAAGTAGTGCACTATGTTGTCAACTCTTCCCCAGGTTCTTGGTGTACAAGAGAAAGTAGTGCACTATGTTGTCAACTCTTCCCCAGGTCCTTAGTGTATAAGAGAAAGTAGTGCACTATGTTGTCAACTCTTCCCCAGGTCCTTAGTGTACAAGAGAAAGTAGTGCACTATGTTGTCAACTCTTCCCCAGGTCCTTAGTGTACAAGAGAATGTAGTGCACTATGTTGTCAACTCTTCCCCAGGTCCTTAGTGTACAAGAGAAAGTAGTGCACTATGTTGTCAACTCTTCCCCAGGTCCTTAGTGTACAAGAGAAAGTAGTGCACTATGTTGTCAACTCTTCCCCAGGTCCTTAGTGTACAAGGGAAAGTAGTGCACTATGTTGTCAACTCTTCCCCAGGTCCTTGGTGTACAAGAGAAAGTAGTGCACTATGTTGTCAATTCTTCCCCAGGTCCTTAGTGTACAAGAGAAAGTAGTGCACTATGTTGTCAACTCTTCCCCAGGTCCTTAGTGTACAAGAGAAAGTAGTGCACTATGTTGTCAACTCTTCCCCAGGTCCTTAGTGTACAAGAGAAAGTAGTGCACTATGTTGTCAACTCTTCCCCAGGTCCTTAGTGTACAAGAGAAAGTAGTGCACTATGTTGTCAACTCTTCCCCAGGTCCTTGGTGTACAAGAGAAAGTAGTGCACTATGTTGTCAACTCTTCCCCAGGTCCTTAGTGTATAAGAGAAAGTAGTGCACTATGTTGTCAACTCTTCCCCAGGTCCTTAGTGTACAAGAGAAAGTAGTGCACTATGTTGTCAACTCTTCCCCAGGTCCTTAGTGTACAAGGGAAAGTAGTGCACTATGTTGTCAACTCTTCCCCAGGTCCTTGGTGTACAAGAGAAAGTAGTGCACTATGTTGTCAACTCTTCCCCAGGTCCTTAGTGTACAAGAGAAAGTAGTGCACTATGTTGTCAACTCTTCCCCAGGTCCTTAGTGTACAAGAGAAAGTAGTGCACTATGTTGTCAACTCTTCCCCAGGTCCTTAGTGTACAAGAGAAAGTAGTGCACTATGTTGTCAACTCTTCCCCAGGTCCTTAGTGTACAAGAGAAAGTAGTGCACTATGTTGTCAACTCTTCCCCAGGTCCTTAGTGTACAAGAGAAAGTAGTGCACTATGTTGTCAACTCTTCCCCAGGTCCTTAGTGTACAAGAGAAAGTAGTGCACTATGTTGTCAACTCTTCCCCAGGTCCTTAGTGTACAAGAGAAAGTAGTGCACTATGTTGTCAACTCTTCCCCAGGTCCTTAGTGTACAAGAGAAAGTAGTGCACTATGTTGTCAACTCTTCCCCAGGTCCTTAGTGTACAAGAGAAAGTAGTGCACTATGTTGTCAACTCTTCCCCAGGTCCTTAGTGTACAAGAGAAAGTAGTGCACTATGTTGTCAACTCTTCCCCAGGTCCTTAGTGTACAAGAGAAAGTAGTGCACTATGTTGTCAACTCTTCCCCAGGTCCTTAGTGTACAAGAGAAAGTAGTGCACTATGTTGTCAACTCTTCCCCAGGTCCTTAGTGTACAAGAGAAAGTAGTGCACTACTGTTGTCAACTATGTTTTTGTTTTTCACACTTAAAATGAAAATTGTTCATAGAGAAACAATGAGATTGGATGTTCTGAGTCCCTGTCACATCAACATTTTTTTTTATTAGGTCTGGAAGAACTTTTATTTCACTGCAATTCCCCTTTAATTGTGCATCTGGCCCTTTAATTGTTCATCTGGCCCTTTAATTGTTCATCTGGCCCTTTAATTGTGCATCTGGCCCTTTAATTGTTCATCTGGCCCTTTAATTGTGCATGTAGAGAGTGAGGGATGTGCCATCTAATGTTCTGGTCTTGTGATGGTTCTGTACTGCTGCTGCTAATTTCAAGGCAAATTTGCAAATAACAAATAATAGATACAAATAATATACTTCCTCATGATACACGTCTGCCAGCTAAGACTACTTTGGTTGACATTTAATTGAGAAGGTTTTGGGGAACTTATTTCTGTCAACCCACAAGACGGTTATCATATCAACTGGTTACACACTAAGTGATAGACAAACGCGTTCACCACAGAGAAACAGGGGCAATATTGCTGGAAATGATTTGGCAGATATTGCATTAGGTTTGGCCAATAGTGGCTAACCAGGGGTGGGATAATGTCAATGTTGTTTTGATTTGATTGTAGCTGGGAGCTTGCAGTGTCTGATACTTGTGAGATTTGATTATGACAGTTTGCATGTACATTCTGAATAGTTTGGCGACCTACTGGTAGCGGTTCTAGAGACTTACAGTGAATGTGTCAGTCTCTTGGGAGACCCCCCTGCCCTCCACCACCAGTTAACATATGCCTTCCTATTGTACCTGGGTGTCTCCCATCTCCCAGAACGGTGATGCTGGAGATTAGGCATGGAGGACCATGAATCTTCATTACTTCTGATGAGGCCAAATGAGAACAAAGGTTTTGGGAGGGAGGGAGGAAGGGAGAGGTGGCTATACCACTTGTATGCCAGTTTGCAGTGACCCCTGCCATGCCTAATCACAGACAAGAGCTAGAGGGGCGTAATTTGGCAGGGGTGCCATGAGGGTAAGCTCACCATGAAGAGCAGGAGGGGCAGGATTTGGCAGGGGTGTTTAGGATGGCTGTGTTGAGTGGAAAACATTCTCTCTGCCTCGATCCGCTCCCGTAGTGTGAAGCTGGTGCTGGCAGCGCTGTCGGCAGGCGCCGTTGTTGCCGTGACGCCTGGTGCCAGCGCTTGGCAGCGTCGCTCTGATTAGACACCTCTCCTGGGTTGGCTGTCACACTGAATAAACCTGCTGCCACACAAACGCACAACACACACGCACTTACACACACGTGCGCTTACACACACTCTTACACAAATGCAAACTACTTGCTGTGAGCGATTGAGACAGAAAAAACGGCAAGCGAGAGCACTTAATGTGGACCATGTGTCTCCAGCCAGCTCACACTCTTTCTCCATCTCTCCATAACTATACCTCTCCATAACTATACCTCTCCATCTCTCCATAACTATACCTCTCCATAACTATACCTCTCCATCTCTCCATAACTATACCTCTCCATCTCTCCATAACTATACCTCTCCATAACTATACCTCTCCATCTCTCCATAACTATACCTCTCCATCTATCCATCTCTCCATAACTATACCTCTCCATCTCTCCATAACTATACCTCTCCATAACTATACCTCTCCATCTCTCCATAACTATACCTATCCATCTCTCCATAACTATACCTCTCCATCTCTCCATAACTATACCTCTCCATAACTATACCTCTCCATCTCTCCATAACTATACCTCTCCATCTCTCCATAACTATACCTCTCCATAACTATACCTCTCCATCTCTCCATAACTATACCTCTCCATCTCTCAATAACTATACCTCTCCATAACTATACCTCTCCATCTCTCCATAACTATACCTCTCCATCTCTCCATAACTATACCTCTCCATCTCTCCATAACTATACCTCTCCATAACTATACCTCTCCATCTCTCCATAACTATACCTCTCCATAACTATACCTCTCCATAACTATACCTCTCCATCTCTCCATAACTATAACTCTCCATAACTATACCTCTCCATAACTATACCTCTCCATCTCTTCATAACTATACCTCTCCATAACTATACCTCTCCATCTCTCCATAACTATACCTCTCCATCTCTCCATAACTATACCTCTCCATCTCTTCATAACTATACCTCTCCATCTCTTCGTAACTATACCTCTCCATCTCTCCATAACTATACCTCTCCATCTCTTCATAACTATACCTCTCCATATCTTCATAACTATACCTCTCCATCTCTTCATAACTATACCTCTCCATCTCTCCATAACTATACCTCTCCATCTCTTCATAACTATACCTCTCCATCTCTTCATAACTATACCTCTCCATAACTATACCTCTCCATCTCTTCATAACTATACCTCTCCATAACTATACCTCTCCATCTCTCCATAACTATACCTCTCCATCTCTTCATAACTATACCTCTCCATCTCTTCATAACTATACCTCTCCATCTCTTCATAACTATACCTCTCCATCTCTCCATAACTATACCTCTCCATCTCTTCATAACTATACCTCTCCATCTCTCCATAACTATACCTCTCCATCTCTTCATAACTATACCTCTCCATCTCTCCATAACTATACCTCTCCATCTCTTCGTAACTATACCTCTCCATTTCTTCATAACTATACCTCTCCATCTCTCCATAACTATACCTCTCCATCTCTCCATAACTATACCTCTCCATCTCTCCATCTCTCTGTAACTATACCCCTCCATCTCTCCATAACTATACCTCTCCATCTCTCCATAACTATACATCTCCATAACTATACCTCTCCATCTATCCATCTCTCTGTAACTATACCTCTCCATCTCTCTGTAACTATACCTCTCCATCTCTCTGTAACTATACCTCTCCATCTCTCCATCTCTCTGTAACTATACCTCTCCATCTCTCTGTAACTATACCTCTCCACCTCTCCATCTCTCTGTAACTATACCTCTCCATCTCTCTGTAACTATACCTCTCCATCTCTCCATCTCTCTGTAACTATACCTCTCCACCTCTCCATCTCTCCATCTCTCTGTAACTATAACTCTCCATCTCTCCCATCTCTCTGTAACTATACCTCTCCATCTCTCCATCTCTCTGTAACTATACCTCTCCATCTCTCCATCTCTCTGTAACTATACCTCTCCACCTCTCCATCTCTCCATCTCTCTGTAACTATACCTCTCCATCTCTCCATCTCTCTGTAACTATACCTCTCCATCTCTCCATAACTATACCTCTCCATCTCTCCATCTCTCTGTAACTATACCTCTCCATCTCTCTGTAACTATACCTCTCCACCTCTCCACCTCTCCATAACTATACCTCTCCACCTCTCCATAACTATACCTCTCCACCTCTCCATAACTATACCTCTCCACCTCTCCATAACTATACCTCTCCATCTCTCCATAACTATACCTCTCCACCTCTCCATCTCTCCATCTCTCTGTAACTATACCTCTCCATCTCTCTGTAACTATACCTCTCCACCTCTCCATCTCTCCATCTCTTTGTAACTATACCTCTCCATCTCTCCATCTCTCTGTAACTATACCTCTCCACCTCTCCATCTCTCTGTAACTATACCTCTCCATCTCTCTGTAACTATACCTCTCCACCTCTCCATCTCTCCATCTCTCTGTAACTATACCTCTCCATCTCTCTGTAACTATACCTCTCCATCTCTCTGTAACTATACCTCTCCACCTCTCCATCTCTCCATCTCTCTGTAACTATACCTCTCCACCTCTCCATCTCTCCATCTCTCCATCTCTCTGTAACTATTACCTCTCCATCTCTCCATCTCTCTGTAACTATACCTCTCCACCTCTCCATCTCTCTGTAACTATACCTCTCCATCTCTCCATCTCTCTGTAACTATACCTCTCCACCTCTCTGTAACTATACCTCTCCATCTCTCTGTAACTATACCTCTCCATCTCTCCATCTCTCTGTAACTATACCTCTCCACCTCTCCATCTCTCTGTAACTATACCTCTCCATCTCTCCATCTCTCTGTAACTATACCTCTCCATCTCTCTGTAACTATACCTCTCCATCTCTCCATCTCTCTGTAACTATACCTCTCCATCTCTCCATCCCTCTGTAACTATACCTCTCCATCTCTCCATCTCTCTGTAACTATACCTCTCCATCTCTCCATCTCTCTGTAACTATACCTCTCCATCTCTTCATAACTATACCTCTCCATCTCTCCATAACTATACCTCTCCATCTCTTCATAACTATACCTCTCCATCTCTCCATAACTATACCTCTCCATCTCTTCATAACTATACCTCTCCATCTCTCCATAACTATACCTCTCCATCTCTTCGTAACTATACCTCTCCATTTCTTCATAACTATACCTCTCCATCTCTCCATAACTATACCTCTCCATCTCTCCATAACTATACCTCTCCATCTCTCCATCTCTCTGTAACTATACCCCTCCATCTCTCCATAACTATACCTCTCCATCTCTCCATAACTATACCTCTCCATAACTATACCTCTCCATCTATCCATCTCTCTGTAACTATACCTCTCCATCTCTCTGTAAGTATACCTCTCCATCTCTCTGTAACTATACCTCTCCATCTCTCCATCTCTCTGTAACTATACCTCTCCATCTCTCTGTAACTATACCTCTCCATCTCTCTGTAACTATACCTCTCCACCTCTCCACCTCTCCATAACTATACCTCTCCACCTCTCCATAACTATACCTCTCCACCTCTCCATAACTATACCTCTCCATCTCTCCATAACTATACCTCTCCACCTCTCCATCTCTCCATCTCTCTGTAACTATACCTCTCCATCTCTCTGTAACTATACCTCTCCATCTCTCTGTAACTATACCTCTCCACCTCTCCATCTCTCCATCTCTCTGTAACTATACCTCTCCATCTCTCCATCTCTCTGTAACTATACCTCTCCACCTCTCCATCTCTCTGTAACTATACCTCTCCATCTCTCTGTAACTATACCTCTCCACCTCTCCATCTCTCCATCTCTCTGTAACTATACCTCTCCATCTCTCTGTAACTATACCTCTCCATCTCTCTGTAACTATACCTCTCCACCTCTCCATCTCTCTGTAACTATACCTCTCCACCTCTCCATCTCTCCATCTCTCTGTAACTATACCTCTCCATCTCTCTGTAACTATACCTCTCCATCTCTCCATCTCTCTGTAACTATACCTCTCCACCTCTCCATCTCTCTGTAACTATACCTCTCCATCTCTCCATCTCTCTGTAACTATACCTCTCCACCTCTCTGTAACTATACCTCTCCATCTCTCTGTAACTATACCTCTCCATCTCTCCATCTCTCTGTAACTATACCTCTCCACCTCTCCATCTCTCTGTAACTATACCTCTCCATCTCTCCATCTCTCTGTAACTATACCTCTCCATCTCTCTGTAACTATACCTCTCCATCTCTCCATCTCTCTGTAACTATACCTCTCCATCTCTCCATCCCTCTGTAACTATACCTCTCCATCTCTCCATCTCTCTGTAACTATACCTCTCCATCTCTCCATCTCTCTGTAACTATACCTCTCCATCTCTTCATAACTATACCTCTCCATCTCTCCATAACTATACCTCTCCATCTCTTCATAACTATACCTCTCCATCTCTCCATAACTATACCTCTCCATCTCTTCATAACTATACCTCTCCATCTCTCCATAACTATACCTCTCCATCTCTTCGTAACTATACCTCTCCATTTCTTCATAACTATACCTCTCCATCTCTCCATAACTATACCTCTCCATCTCTCCATAACTATACCTCTCCATCTCTCCATCTCTCTGTAACTATACCCCTCCATCTCTCCATAACTATACCTCTCCATCTCTCCATAACTATACCTCTCCATAACTATACCTCTCCATCTATCCATCTCTCTGTAACTATACCTCTCCATCTCTCTGTAAGTATACCTCTCCATCTCTCTGTAACTATACCTCTCCATCTCTCCATCTCTCTGTAACTATACCTCTCCATCTCTCTGTAACTATACCTCTCCATCTCTCTGTAACTATACCTCTCCACCTCTCCACCTCTCCATAACTATACCTCTCCATCTCTCCATAACTATACCTCTCCAACTATACTCTCCACCTCTCACATAACATAACTATACCTCTCCATCTCTCCATAACTATACCTCTCCCACCTCTCTGTAACTATCTCTCCATCTCTCTGTAACTATACCTCTCCATCTCTCTGTAACTATACCTCTCCATCTCTCCATGTAACTATACCTCCATCCACCTCTCCATCTCTCCATCTCTCTGTAACTATACCTCTCCATCTCTCCATCTCTCTGTAACTATACCTCTCCACCTCTGTAACCATCTCTCTGTAACTATACCTCTCCATCTCCATCTGTAACTATACCTCTCCATCTCCATCTCATCTCTCTGTAACTATACCTCTCCATCTCTCTGTAACTATACCTCTCCATCTCTCTGTAACTATACCTCTCCACCTCTCCATCTCTCTGTAACTATACCTCTCCACCTCTCCATCTCTCTGTAACTATACTCCCACCTCTCCAACTCTCCATCTCTCTGTAACTATACCTCTCCATCTCTCTGTAACTATACCTCTCCATCTCTCTGTAACTATACCTCCCATCTCTCCATCTCTCTGTAACTATACCTCTCCACCTCTCCATCTCTCTGTAACTATACCTCTCCATCTCTCCATCTCTCTGTAACTATACCTCTCCATCTCTCTGTAACTATACCTCTCCATCTCTCTGTAACTATACCTCTCCATCTCTCTGTAACATACCTCTCCTGTATCTCCATCTCTCCATCTCTCTGTAACTATACCTCTCCACCTCTCCATCTCTCTGTAACTATACCTCTCCATCTCTCCATAACTATCCTGTCCTATCTCTCCATCTCTCCTATCCTCTCCATCTCTCCATCTGTAACTATACCTCCATCTCTCCATCTCTCTGTAACTATACCTCTCCACCTCCATCCATCTCTCCATCTCTCTGTAACTATACCTCTCCATCTCTCCTATCTCTCCATCTCTCTGTAACTATACCTCTCCACCTCTCCATCTCTCCATCTCTCTGTAACTATACCTCTCCATCTCTCTGTAACTATACCTCTCCATCTCTCTGTAACTATACCTCTCTCTCTGTAACTATACCTCTCCATCTCTCTCCATCTCTCCATCTCTCCATCTCTCTGTAACTATACCTCTCCATCTCTCTGTAACTATACTCTCCATCTCTCCATCTCTCTGTAACTATACCTCTCCATCTCTCTGTAACTATACCTCTCCATCTCTCCATCTCTCTGTAACTATACCTCTCCATCTCTCCATCCTCTGTAACTATACCTCTCCATCTCTCCATCTCTCTGTAACTATACCTCTCCATCTCTCCATCTCTCTGTAACTATACCTCTCCATCTCTCCATCCAACTCTCTCCACCTCTCCATCTCTCTGTAACTATACCTCTCCATCTCTCTGTAACTATACCTCTCCACCTCTCCATCTCTCCATCCAACTATACCTCTCCATCTCTCTGTAACTATACCTCTCCATCTCTCTGTAACTATACCTCTCCATCTCTCCATCTCTCTGTAACTATACCTCTCCACCTCTCCATCTCTCCATCTCTCCATCTCTCTGTAACTATACCTCTCCATCCTCCATCTCTCTGTAACTATACCTCTCCATCTCCCATCTCTCTGTAACTATACCTCTCCATCTCTCCATCTCTCTGTAACTATACCTCTCCATCTCTCTGTAACTATACCTCTCCATCTCTCCATCTCTCTGTAACTATACCTCTCCATCTCTCCATCTCTCTGTAACTATACCTCTCCATCTCTCCATCTCTCTGTAACTATACCTCTCCATCTCTCTGTAACTATACCTCTCCATCTCTCCATCTCTCTGTAACTATACCTCTCCATCTCTCCATCCCTCTGTAACTATACCTCTCCATCTCTCCATCTCTCTGTAACTATACCTCTCCATCTCTCCATCTCTCTGTAACTATACCTCTCCATCTCTTCATAACTATACCTCTCCATCTCTAACTATACCTCTCCATCTCTTCATAACTATACCTCTCCATCTCTCCATAACTATACCTCTCCATCTCTTCAACTATACCTCTCCATCTCTCCATAACTATACCTCTCCATCTCTCTGTAACTATACCTCTCCATCCTCTCATAACTATACCTCTCCATCTCTCCATAACTATACCTCTCCATCTCTCCATAACTATACCTCTCCATCTCTCCATCTCTCTGTAACTATACCTCTCCATCTCTCCATAACTATACCTCTCCATAACTATCTCTCCATCTCTCCATAACTATAATAACTATACCTCTCCATCTATCCATCTCTCTGTAACTATACCTCTCCATCTCTCTCCATCTCTCTGTAACTATACCTCTCCATCTCTCCATCTCTCTGTAACTATACCTCTCCATCTCTCTGTAACTATACCTCTCCATCTCTCTCTGTAACTATACCTCTCCACCTCTCCACCTCTCCATAACTATACCTCTCCACCTCTCCATAACTATACCTCTCCACCTCTCCATAACTATACCTCTCCATCTCTCCATAACTATACCTCTCCACCTCTCCATCTCTCCATCTCTCTGTAACTATACCTCTCCATCTCTCTGTAACTATACCTCTCCATCTCTCTGTAACTATACCTCTCCACCTCTCCATCTCTCTGTAACTATACCTCTCCACCTCTCCATCTCTCCATCTCTCTGTAACTATACCTCTCCATCTCTCTGTAACTATACCTCTCCATCTCTCCATCTCTCTGTAACTATACCTCTCCACCTCTCCATCTCTCTGTAACTATACCTCTCCATCTCTCCATCTCTCTGTAACTATACCTCTCCACCTCTCTGTAACTATACCTCTCCATCTCTCTGTAACTATACCTCTCCATCTCTCTGTAACTATACCTCTCCATCTCTCTGTAACTATACCTCTCCACCTCTCCATCTCTCCATCTCTCTGTAACTATACCTCTCCACCTCTCCATCTCTCCATCTCTCCATCTCTCTGTAACTATACCTCTCCATCTCTCCATCTCTCTGTAACTATACCTCTCCACCTCTCCATCTCTCTGTAACTATACCTCTCCATCTCTCCATCTCTCTGTAACTATACCTCTCCACCTCTCTGTAACTATACCTCTCCATCTCTCTGTAACTATACCTCTCCATCTCTCCATCTCTCTGTAACTATACCTCTCCACCTCTCCATCTCTATACCTCTCCATCTCTCTGTAACTATACCTCTCCATCTCTCTGTAACTATACCTCTCCATCTCTCTGTAACTATACCTCTCCATCTCTCCATCTCTCTGTAACTATACCTCTCCATCTCTCCATCCCTCTGTAACTATACCTCTCCATATCTCCATCTCTCTGTAACTATACCTCTCCATCTCTCCATCTCTCTGTAACTATACCTCTCCATCTCTTCATAACTATACCTCTCCATCTCTCCATAACTATACCTCTCCATCTCTTCATAACTATACCTCTCCATCTCTCCATAACTATACCTCTCCATCTCTTCATAACTATACCTCTCCATCTCTCCATAACTATACCTCTCCATCTCTTCGTAACTATACCTCTCCATTTCTTCATAACTATACCTCTCCATCTCTCCATAACTATACCTCTCCATCTCTCCATAACTATACCTCTCCATCTCTCCATAACTATACCTCTCCATCTCTTCGTAACTATACCTCTCCATTTCTTCATAACTATACCTCTCCATCTCTCCATAACTATACCTCTTCATCTCTCCATCTCTCTGTAACTATACCCCTCCATCTCTCCAAAACTATACCTCTCCATCTCTCCATAACTATACCTCTCCATAACTATACCTCTCCATCTATCCATCTCTCTGTAACTATACCTCTCCATCTCTCTGTAACTATACCTCTCCATCTCTCTGTAACTATACCTCTCCATCTCTCCATCTCTCTGTAACTATACCTCTCCATCTCTCTGTAACTATACCTCTCCATCTCTCTGTAACTATACCTCTCCATCTCTCCATCTCTCTGTAACTATACCTCTCCACCTCTCCACCTCTCCATCTCTCCATCTCTCTGTAACTATAACTCTCCATCTCTCCCATCTCTCTGTAACTATACCTCTCCATCTCTCCATCTCTCTGTAACTATACCTCTCCATCTCTCCATCTCTCTGTAACTATACCTCTCCACCTCTCCATCTCTCCATCTCTCTGTAACTATACCTCTCCATCTCTCCATCTCTCTGTAACTATACCTCTCCATCTCTCCATAACTATACCTCTCCATCTCTCCATCTCTCTGTAACTATACCTCTCCACCTCTCCACCTCTCCATAACTATACCTCTCCACCTCTCCATAACTATACCTCTCCACCTCTCCATAACTATACCTCTCCATCTCTCCATAACTATACCTCTCCACCTCTCAATCTCTCCATCTCTCTGTAACTATACCTCTCCATCTCTCTGTAACTATACCTCTCCATCTCTCTGTAACTATACCTCTCCACCTCTCCATCTCTCCATCTCTCTGTAACTATACCTCTCCATCTCTCCATCTCTCTGTAACTATACCTCTCCACCTCTCCATCTCTCTGTAACTATACCTCTCCATCTCTCTGTAACTATACCTCTCCACCTCTCCATCTCTCCATCTCCCTGTAACTATACCTCTCCATCTCTCTGTAACTATACCTCTCCATCTCTCTGTAACTATACCTCTCCACCTCTCCATCTCTCTGTAACTATACCTCTCCACCTCTCCATCTCTCCATCTCTCTGTAACTATACCTCTCCATCTCTCTGTAACTATACCTCTCCATCTCTCCATCTCTCTGTAACTATACCTCTCCACCTCTCCATCTCTCTGTAACTATACCTCTCCATCTCTCCATCTCTCTGTAACTATACCTCTCCACCTCTCTGTAACTATACCTCTCCATCTCTCTGTAACTATACCTCTCCATCTCTCCATCTCTCTGTAACTATACCTCTCCACCTCTCCATCTCTCTGTAACTATACCTCTCCATCTCTCCATCTCTCTGTAACTATACCTCTCCATCTCTCCATCTCTCTGTAACTATACCTCTCCATCTCTCCATCCCTCTGTAACTATACCTCTCCATCTCTCCATCTCTCTGTAACTATACCTCTCCATCTCTCCATCTCTCTGTAACTATACCACTCCATCTCTCCATCTCTCTGTAACTATACCTCTCCATCTCTCCATCTCTCTGTAACTATACCTCTCCATCTCTCCATCTCTCTGTAACTATACCTCTCCATCTCTCCATCTCTCTGTAACTATACCTCTCCCTCTCTCCATCTCTCTGTAACTATACCTCTCCATCTCTCCATCTCTCTGTAACTATACCTCTCCATCTCTCCATCTCTCTGTAACTATACCTCTCCATCTCTCTGTAACTATACCTCTCCATCTCTCTGTAACTATACCTCTCCATCTCTCCATCTCTCTGTAACTATACCTCTCCATCTCTCTGTAACTATACCTCTCCATCTCTCCATCTCTCTGTAACTATACCTCTCCATCTCTCCATCTCTCTGTAACTATACCTCTCCCTCTCTCCATCTCTCTGTAACTATACCTCTCCATCTCTCCATCTCTCTGTAACTATACCTCTCCATCTCTCTGTAACTATACCTCTCCATCTCTCTGTAACTATACCTCTCCATCTCTCCATCTCTCTGTAACTATACCTCTCCATCTCTCTGTAACTATACCTCTCCATCTCTCCATCTCTCTGTAACTATACCTCTCCATCTCTCCATCTCTCTGTAACTATACCTCTCCCTCTCTATCTCTCTGTAACTATACCTCTCCATCTCTCCATCTCTCTGTAACTATACCTCTCCATCTCTCTGTAACTATACCTCTCCATCTCTCCATCTCTCCATCTCTCTGTAACTATACCTCTCCATCTCTCTGTAACTATACCTCTCCATCTCTCTGTAACTATACCTCTCCATCTCTCCATCTCTCTGTAACTATACCTCTCCATTTCTCCATCTCTCTGTAACTATACCTCTCCACCTCTCCACCTCTCCATCTCTCTGTAACTATACCTCTCCATCTCTCCATCTCTCTGTAACTATACCTCTCCACCTCTCTGTAACTATACCTCTCCATCTCTCTATAACTATACCTCTCCATCTCTCCATCTCTCTGTAACTATACCTCTCCACCTCTCCACCTCTCTGTAACTATACCTCTCCATCTCTCCATCTCTCTGTAACTATACCTCTCCATCTCTCTGTAACTATACCTCTCCAGCTCTCCATCTCTCTGTAACTATACCTCTCCACCTCTCTGTAACTATACCTCTCCATCTCTCCATCTCTCTGTAACTATACCTCTCCATCTCTCTGTAACTATACCTCTCCATCTCTCCATCTCTCTGTAACTATACCTCTCCACCTCTCCATCTCTCTGTAACTATACCTCTCCATCTCTCCATCTCTCTGTAACTATACCTCTCCATCTCTCCATCTCTCTGTAACTATACCTCTCCATCTCTCTGTAACTATACCTCTCCATCTCTACATCTCTCTGTAACTATACCTCTCCACCTCTCTGTAACTATACCTCTCCATCTCTCCATCTCTCTGTAACTATACCTCTCCATCTCTCTGTAACTATACCTCTCCATCTCTCCATCTCTCTGTAACTATAGCTCTCCATCTCTCTGTAACTATACCTCTCCATCTCTCCATCTCTCTGTAACTATACCTCTCCACCTCTCCATCTCTCTGTAACTATACCTCTCCATCTCTCCATCTCTCTGTAACTATACCTCTCCATCTCTCCATCTCTCTGTAACTATACCTCTCCATCTCTCTGTAACTATACCTCTCCATCTCTACATCTCTCTGTAACTATACCTCTCCACCTCTCTGTAACTATACCTCTCCATCTCTCCATCTCTCTGTAACTATACCTCTCCATCTCTCTGTAACTATAGCTCTCCATCTCTCCATCTCTCTGTAACTATACCTCTCCATCTCTCCATCTCTCTGTAACTATACCTCTCCATCTCTCTGTAACTATACCTCTCCATCTCTCCATCTCTCTGTAACTATACCTCTCCATCTCTCCATCTCTCTGTAACTATACCTCTCCACCTCTCCATCTCTCTGTAACTATACCTCTCCATCTCTCCATCTCTCTGTAACTATACCTCTCCATCTCTCCATCCCTCTGTAACTATACCTCTCCATCTCTCCATCTCTCTGTAACTAAACCTCTCCAGCTCTCCATCTCTCTGTAACTATACCTCTCCATCTCTCCATCTCTCTGTAACTATACCTCTCCATCTCTCTGTAACTATACCTCTCCATCTCTCCATCTCTCTGTAACTATACCTCTCCATCTCTCCATCTCTCTGTAACTATACCTCTCCAGCTCTCCATCTCTCTGTAACTATACCTCTCCACCTCTCCACCTCTCTGTAACTATACCTCTCCACCTCTCCATCTCTCTGTAACTATACCTCTCCATCTCTCCATAACTATACCTCTCCATCTCTCCATAACTATACATTTCCATTTCTCTGTAACGATACCTCTCCATCTCTCCATCTCTCTGTAACTATACCTCTCCATCTCTCCAAATCTCTGTAACTATACCTCTCCATCTCTCTGTAACTATACCTCTCCATCTCTCCATAACTATACCTCTCCATCTCTCCATAACTATACATTTCCATCTCTCTGTAACTATACCTCTCCATCTCTCTGTAACTATACCTCTCCATCTCTCCATAACTATACCCCTCATCTCTCCATAACTATACATTTCCATCTCTCTGTAACTATACCTCTCCATCTCTCCATAACTATACCTCTCCATCTCTCTGTAACTATACCTCTCCATCTCTCCATCTCTCTATAACTATACCTCTCCATCTCTCTGTAACTATACCTCTCCATCTCTCCATAACTATACCTCTCCATCTCTCTGTAACTATACCTCTCCATCTCTCTGTAACTATAGCTCTCCATCTCTCTGTAACTATACCTCTCCATCTCTCCATCTCTCCATAACTATACCTCTCCATCTCTCTGTAACTATACCTCTCCATCTCTCCATAACTATACCTCTCCATCTCTCTGTAACTATACCTCTCCATCTCTCCATAACTATACCTCTCCATCTCTCTGTAACTATACCTCTCCATCTCTCCATCTCTCTATAACTATACCTCTCCATCTCTCTGTAACTATACCTCTCCATCTCTCCATAACTATACCTCTCCATCTCTCTGTAACTATACCTCTCCATCTCTCTGTAACTATACCTCTCCATCTCTCTGTAACTATACCTCTCCATCTCTCCATCTCTCTATAACTATACCTCTCCATCTCTCTGTAACTATACCTCTCCATCTCTCCATAACTATACCTCTCCATCTCTCTGTAACTATACCTCTCCATCTCTCCATAACTATACCTCTCCATCTCTCTGTAACTATACCTCTCCATCTCTCCATCTCTCTATAACTATACCTCTCCATCTCTCTGTAACTATACCTCTCCATCTCTCCATAACTATACCTCTCCATCTCTCCATCTCTCTATAACTATACCTCTCCATCTCTCTGTAACTATACCTCTCCATCTCTCTGTAACTATAGCTCTCCATCTCTCTGTAACTATACCTCTCCATCTCTCCATCTCTCCATAACTATACCTCTCCATCTCTCTGTAACTATACCTCTCCATCTCTCCATAACTATACCTCTCCATCTCTCTGTAACTATACCTCTCCATCTCTCCATAACTATACCTCTCCATCTCTCTGTAACTATACCTCTCCATCTCTCCATCTCTCTATAACTATACCTCTCCATCTCTCTGTAACTATACCTCTCCATCTCTCCATAACTATACCTCTCCATCTCTCTGTAACTATACCTCTCCATCTCTCTGTAACTATACCTCTCCATCTCTCTGTAACTATACCTCTCCATCTCTCCATCTCTCTATAACTATACCTCTCCATCTCTCTGTAACTATACCTCTCCATCTCTCCATAACTATACCTCTCCATCTCTCTGTAACTATACCTCTCCATCTCTCCATAACTATATCTCTCCATCTCTCTGTAACTATACCTCTCCATCTCTCCATCTCTCTATAACTATACCTCTCCATCTCTCTGTAACTATACCTCTCCATCTCTCCATAACTATACCTCTCCATCTCTCCATCTCTCTATAACTATACCTCTCCATCTCTCTGTAACTATACCTCTCCATCTCTGTAACTATACCTCTCCATCTCTCCATAACTATACCTCTCCATCTCTCTGTAACTATACCTCTCCATCTCTCTGTAACTATACCTCTCCATCTCTCTGTAACTATACCTCTCCATCTCTCCATCTCTCTATAACTATACCTCTCCATCTCTCTGTAACTATACCTCTCCATCTCTCCATAACTATACCTCTCCATCTCTCTGTAACTATACCTCTCCATCTCTCTGTAACTATACCTCTCCATCTCTCCATAACTATACCTCTCCATCTCTCTGTAACTATACCTCTCCATCTCTCCATAACTATACCTCTCCATCTCTCTGTAACTATACCTCTCCATCTCTCCATCTCTCTATAACTATACCTCTCCATCTCTCTGTAACTATACCTCTCCATCTCTCCATAACTATACCTCTCCATCTCTCTGTAACTATACCTCTCCATCTCTCTGTAACTATACCTCTCCATCTCTCTGTAACTATACCTCTCCATCTCTCCATCTCTCTATAACTATACCTCTCCATCTCTCTGTAACTATACCTCTCCATCTCTCCATAACTATACCTCTCCATCTCTCTGTAACTATACCTCTCCATCTCTCCATAACTATATCTCTCCATCTCTCTGTAACTATACCTCTCCATCTCTCCATCTCTCTATAACTATACCTCTCCATCTCTCTGTAACTATACCTCTCCATCTCTCCATAACTATACCTCTCCATCTCTCCATCTCTCTATAACTATACCTCTCCATCTCTCTGTAACTATACCTCTCCATCTCTGTAACTATACCTCTCCATCTCTCCATAACTATACCTCTCCATCTCTCTGTAACTATACCTCTCCATCTCTCTGTAACTATACCTCTCCATCTCTCTGTAACTATACCTCTCCATCTCTCCATCTCTCTATAACTATACCTCTCCATCTCTCTGTAACTATACCTCTCCATCTCTCCATAACTATACCTCTCCATCTCTCTGTAACTATACCTCTCCATCTCTCCATAACTATACCTCTCCATCTCTCTGTAACTATACCTCTCCATCTCTCCATCTCTCTATAACTATACCTCTCCATCTCTCTGTAACTATACCTCTCCATCTCTCCATAACTATACCTCTACATCTCTCCATAACTATACATTTCCATCTCTCCATAACTATACCTCTCCATCTCTCCATAAATATACCTCTCCATCTCTCCATAACTATACCTCTCCATCTCTCCATAAATATACCTCTCCATCTCTCCATAAATATACCTCTCCATCTCTCCATAACTATACCTCTCCATCTCTCCATAACTATACCTCTCCATCTCTCCATAAATATACCTCTCCATCTCTCCATAACTATACCTCTCAATCTCTCCATAAATATACCTCTCCATCTCTCCATAACTATACCTCTCCATCTCTCCATAACTATACCTCTCCATCTCTCCATAACTATACCTCTCCATCTCTCCATAAATATACCTCTCCATCTCTCCATAACTATACCTCTCCATCTCTCCATAAATATACCTCTCCATCTCTCCATAAATATACCTCTCCATCTCTCCATAACTATACCTCTCCATCTCTCCATAAATATACCTCTCCATGTCTCCATAACTATACCTCTCCATCTCTCCATAACTATACCTCTCCATCTCTCCATAACTATACCTCTCCATCACTCCATAACTATACCTCTCCATCTCTCCATAAATATACCTCTCCATCTCTTCATAACTATACCTCTCCATCTCTCCATAACTATACCTCTCCATCTCTCCATAACTATACCTCTCCATCTCTCCATAAATATACCTCTCCATCTCTCCATAACTATACCTCTCCATCTCTCCATAAATATACCTCTCCATCTCTCCATAACTATACCTCTCCATCTCTCCATAAATATACCTCTCCATCTCTCCATAAATATACCTCTCCATCTCTCCATAAATATACCTCTCCATCTCCTCATAACTATACCTCTCCATTTCTTCATAACTATACCTCTCCATCTCTCCATAACTATACCTCTCCATCTCTCCATAACTATACCTCTCCATCTGTCCTTAACTATACCTCTCCATCTCTCCATAAATATACCTCTCCATCTCTCCATAAATATACCTCTCCATCTCTCCATAAATATACCTCTCCATCTCTTCATAACTATACCTCTCCATCTCTCCATAAATATACCTCTCCATCTCTCCATAACTATACCTCTCCATCTCTCCATAACTATACCTCTCCATCTGTCCTTAACTATACCCCTCCATAAATATACCTCTCCATCTCTCCATAAATATACCTCTCCATCTCTTCATAACTATACCTCTCCATCTCTCCATAACTATACCTCTCCATCTCTCCAAAACTATACCTCTCCATCTGTCCTTAACTATACCCCTCCATAAATATACCTCTCCATCTCTCCATAAATATACCTCTCCATCTCTCCATAACTATACCTCTCCATCTCTCCATAAATATACCTCTCAACCTCTCCATCTCTCCATAACTATACCTCTCCATCTCTCCATAACTATACCTCTCCATCTCTCCATAAATATACCTCTCCACCTCTCCATCTCTCCATAACTATACCTCTCCATCTCTCCATAACTATACCTCTCCATCTCTCCATAACTATACCTCTCCATTATCTCCATCTCTCCATCTCTCTGTCTCTCTCTCTCTGTCCACCATTCCCTTCTCTCAGCCAATTGCTGTCTCTCTCTCTGTCTGTCCACCATTCCATTCTCTCAGCCCATTTCTGTCTCTCTCAGCTCTCTGTCCACCATTCCCTTCGCTCAGCCCATTTCTGTCTCTCTCTCTCTCTCTCTGTCCACTATTCCCTTCTCTCAGCCAATTGCTGTCTCTCTCTCTGTCTGTCCACCATTCACGTCTCTCAGCCCATTTCTGTCTCTCTCTCTCTGTCCACCATTCCCTTCTCTCAGCCCATTTCTGTCTCTCTCAGCTCTCTGTCCACCATTCCCTTATCTCAGCCCATTTCTGTCTCTCTTTCTCTCTGTCTGCCATTCCCTTCTCTCAGCCCATTTCTGTCTCTCTCTCTCTGTCCACCATTCCCTTCTCTCAGCCCATTTCTGTCTCTCTCTCTCTGTCCACCATTCCCTTCTCTCAGCCCATTTCTGTCTCTCTCTCTCTGTCCACCATTCCCTTCTCTCAGCCCATTTCTGTCTCTCTCTCTCTGTCCACCATTCCCATCTCTCAGCCCATTTCTCTCTCTCTCTCTGATCACCATTCCCTTCTCTCAGCCCATTTCTGTCTCTTTCTCACTCTCTCTCTGTCCACCATTTCCTTCTTTCAGCCCATTCCTGTCTCTCTCCCTACCTGTCCACCATTCCCTTCTCTCAGCCCATTTCTGTCTCTCTCTCTGTCCACCATTCCCATCTCTCAGCCCATTTCTCTCTCTCTCTCTGTCCACCATTCCCTTCTCTCAGCCCATTTCTGGCTCTTTCTCTCTCTCTCTGTCCACCATTCCCTTCTCTCAGCCCATTTCTGTCTCTCTCAGCTCTCTGTCCACCATACCCTTCTCTCAGCCCATTTCTGTCTCTCTCTCTCTGTCCACCATTCCCTTCTCTCAGCCCATTTCTGTCTCTCTCTCTGTCCACCATTCCCTTCTCTCAGCCCAT
Source organism: Oncorhynchus gorbuscha (assembly GCF_021184085.1). Taxonomy (NCBI): domain Eukaryota; kingdom Metazoa; phylum Chordata; class Actinopteri; order Salmoniformes; family Salmonidae; genus Oncorhynchus; species Oncorhynchus gorbuscha. Next base: position 43,088 of record NW_025746023.1, on the reverse strand, counting down.
TTCTGGCTCTCTCTCTCTCTCTCTCTCTGTCCACCATTCCCTTCTCTCAGCCCATTTCTGTCTCTCTCAGCTCTCTGTCCACCATTCCCTTCTCTCAGCCCATTTCTGTCTCTCTCTCTCTGTCCACCATTCCCTTCTCTCAGCCCATTTCTGTCTCTCTCTCTGTCCACCATTCCCATCTCTCAGCCCATTTCTCTCTCTCTCTCTGATCACCATTCCCTTCTCTCAGCCCATTTCTGTCTCTCTCTCTGTCCACCATTCCCTTCTCTCAGCCCATTTCTGTCTATCTCTCTCTGTCCACCATTCTCTTCTCTCAGCCCATTTCTGTCTCTCTCTCTGTCCACCATTCCCATCTCTCAGCCCATTTCTCTCTCTCTCTCTGATCACCATTCCCTTCTCTCAGCCCATTTCTGTCTCTCTCTCTGTCCACCATTCCCATCTCTCAGCCCATTTCTCTCTCTCTCTCTGATCACCATTCCCTTCTCTCAGCCCATTTCTGTCTCTCTCTCTGTCCACCATTCCCATCTCTCAGCCCATTTCTGTCTCTCTCTCTTTCCACCATTCCCATCTCTCAGACCATTTCTATCTCTCTCAGCTCTCTGTCCACCATTCCCTTCTCTCAGCCCATTTCTGTCTCTCTCAGCTCTCTGTCCACCATTCCCTTCTCTCAGCCCATTTCTGTCTCTCTCAGCTCTCTGTCTACCATTCCCTTCTCTCAGACCATTTCTCTCTCTCTCTCTGATCACCATTCCCTTCTCTCAGCCCATTTCTGTCTCTCTCTCTTTCCACCATTCCCATCTCTCAGCCCATTTCTGTCTCTCTCTCTTTCCACCATTCCCATCTCTCAGACCATTTCTATCTCTCTCAGCTCTCTGTCCACCATTCCCTTCTCTCAGCCCATTTCTGTCTCTCTCAGCTCTCTGTCCACCATTCCCTTCTCTCAGCCCATTTCTGTCTCTCTCAGCTCTCTGTCCACCATTCCCTTCTCTCAGACCATTTCTATCTCTCTCAGCTCTCTGTCCACCATTCCCTTCTCTCAGCCCATTTCTGTCTCTCTCTCTCTGTCCACTATTCACTTCTCTCAGCCCATTTCTGTCTCTCTCAGCTCTCTGTCTACCATTCCCTTCGCTCAGCCCATTTCTGTCTCTCTCTGCTCTCTGTCCACCATTCCCTTCTCTCAGCCCATTTCTGTCTCTCTCAGCTCTCTGTCTACCATTCCCTTCGCTCAGCCCATTTCTGTCTCTCTCTCTCTGTCCACTATTCCCGTCTCTCAGCCAATTGCTGTCTCTCTCTCTGTCTGTCCACCATTCACGTCTCTCAGCCCATTTCTGTCTCTCTCTCTCTGTCCACCATTCCCTTATCTCAGCCCATTTTTGTCTCTCTTTCTCTCTGTCTGCCATTCCCTTCTCTCAGCCCATGTCTGTCTCTCTCTCTCTGTCCACCATTACCTTCTCTCAGTCCATTTCTGTCTCTCTCAGCTCTCTGTCCACCATTCCCTTCTCCCAGCCCATTTATGTCTCTCCTTCTCTCTGTCCACCATTTCCTTCTCTCAGCCCATTTCTGTCTCTCTCTCTCTGTCCACCATTCCCTTCTCTCAGCAAATTGCTCTCTCTCTTTCTCTCTGTCCACCATTCCCTTCTCTCAACCCATTTCTGTCTCTCTCTCTATCTGTCCACCATTCCCATCTCTCAGCCCATTTCTCTCTCTCTCTCTGATCACCATTCCCTTCTCTCAGCCCATTTCTGTCTCTCTCTCTATCTGTCCACCATTCCCATCTCTCAGCCCATTTCTCTCTCTCTCTCTGATCACCATTCCCTTCTCTCAGCCCATTTCTGTCTCTCTCTCTCTCTGTCCACCATTCCCTTCTCTCAGCCCATTTCTCTCTCTCTCTCTGATCACCATTCCCTTCTCTCAGCCCATTTCTGTCTCTCTCTCTCTGTCCACCATTCCCTTCTCTCAGCCCATTTCTGTCTCTCTCTCTCTCTGTCCACCATTCCCTTCTCTCAGCCCATTTCTGTCTCTCTCTCTCTCTGTCCACCATTCCCTTCTCTCAGCCCATTTCTGTCTCTCTCTCTCTCTGTCCACCATTCCCTTCTCTCAGCCCATTTCTGTCTCTCTCTCTCTGTCCACCATTCCCTTCTCTCAGCCCATTTCTGTCTCTCTCTCTCTCTGTCCACCATTCCCTTCTCTCAGCCCATTTCTGTCTCTCTCAGCTCTCTGTCCACCATTCCCTTCTCTCAGCCCATTTCTGTCTCTCTCTCTCTGTCCACCATTCCCTTCTCTCAGCCCATTTCTGTCTCTCTCTCTCTCTGTCCACCATTCCCTTCTCTCAGCCCATTTCTGTCTCTCTCTCTCTCTGTCCACCATTCCCTCTCTCTCAGCCCATTTCTGTCTCTCTCTCTCTCTCTGTCCACCATTCCCTTCTCTCAGCCCATTTCTGTCTCTCTCTCTCTGTCCACCATTCCCTTCTCTCAGCCCATTTCTGTCTCTCTCTCTCTGTCCACCATTCCCTTCTCTCAGCCCATTTCTGTCTCTCTCTCTCTGTCCACCATTCCCTTCTCTCAGCCCATTTCTGTCTCTCTCTCTCTGTCCACCATTCCCTTCTCTCAGCCCATTTCTGTCTCTCTCTCTCTGTCCACCATTCCCTTCTCTCAGCCCATTTCTGTCTCTCTCTCTCTGTCCACCATTCCCTTCTCTCAGCCCATTTCTGTCTCTCTCTCTCTGTCCACCATTCCCTTCTCTCAGCCCATTTCTGTCTCTCTCAGCTCTCTGTCCACCATTCCCTTCTCTCAGCCCATTTCTGTCTCTCTCTCTCTGTCCACCATTCCCTTCTCTCAGCCCATTTCTGTCTCTCTCTCTCTCTGTCCACCATTCCCTTCTCTCAGCCCATTTCTGTCTCTCTCTCTCTCTGTCCACCATTCCCTTCTCTCAGCCCATTTCTGTCTCTCTCTCTCTCTCTGTCCACCATTCCCTTCTCTCAGCCCATTTCTGTCTCTCTCTCTCTCTGTCCACCATTCCCTTCTCTCAGCCCATTTCTGTCTCTCTCTCTCTCTGTCCACCATTCCCTTCTCTCAGCCCATTTCTGTCTCTCTCAGCTCTCTGTCCACCATTCCCTTCTCTCAGCCCATTTCTGTCTCTCTCTCTCTGTCCACCATTCCCTTCTCTCAGCCCATTTCTGTCTCTCTCTCTCTGTCCACCATTCCCTTCTCTCAGCCCATTTCTGTCTCTTTCTCTCTGTCCACCATTCCCTTCTCTCAGCCCATTTCTGTCTCTCTCTCTCTGTCCACCATTCCCTTCTCTCAGCCCATTTCTGTCTCTCTCTCTGTCCACCATTCCCTTCTCTCAGCCCATTTCTGTCTCTCTCTCTCTGTCCACCATTCCCTTCTCTCAGCCCATTTCTGTCTCTCTCTCTCTCTGTCCACCATTCCTTCTCTCAGCCCATTTCTGTCTCTCTCTCTCTCCACCATTCCCTTCTCTCAGCCCATTTCTGTCTGTCTCTCTGTCCACCATTCCCTTCTCTCAGCCCATTTCTGTCTCTCTCTCTCTGTCCACCATTCCCTTCTCTCAGCCCATTTCTGTCTCTCTCTCTCTGTCCACCATTCCCTTCTCTCAGCCCATTTCTGTCTCTCTCTCTCTGTCCACCATTCCCTTCTCTCAGCCCATTTCTGTCTCTCTCTCTCTCTGTCCACCATTCCCTTCTCTCAGCCCATTTCTCTCTCTCTCTCTCTGTCCACCATTCCCTTCTCTCAGCCCATTTCTGTCTCTCTCTCTCTCTGTCCACCATTCCCTTCTCTCAGCCCATTTCTGTCTCTCTCTCTCTGTCCACCATTCCCTTCTCTCAGCCCATTTCTGTCTCTCTCTCTCTGTCCACCATTCCCTTCTCTCAGCCCATTTCTGTCTCTCTCTCTCTGTCCACCATTCCCTTCTCTCAGCCCATTTCTGTCTCTCTCTCTCTGTCCACCATTCCCTTCTCTCAGCCCATTTCTGTCTCTCTCTCTCTCTGTCCACCATTCCCTTCTCTCAGCCCATTTCTGTCTCTCTCTCTCTGTCCACCATTCCCTTCTCTCAGCCCATTTCTGTCTCTTTCTCTCTGTCCACCATTCCTTCTCTCAGCCCATTTCTGTCTCTCTCTCTCTGTCCACCATTCCCTTCTCTCAGCCCATTTCTGTCTCTCTCTCTCTGTCCACCATTCCCTTCTCTCAGCCCATTTCTGTCTCTCTCTCTCTCTGTCCACCATTCCCTTCTCTCAGCCCATTTCTGTCTCTCTCTCTCTCTGTCCACCATTCCCTTCTCTCAGCCCATTTCTGTCTCTCTCTCTCTCTGTCCACCATTCCCTTCTCTCAGCGCATTTCTATCTCTCTCAGCTCTCTGTCCACCATTTCCTTCTCTCAGCCCCTTTCTGTCTCTCTCTCTCTCTCTGTCCACCATTCCCCTCTCTCAGCCCATTTCTCTCTCTCTGTCTGTCCACCATTCCCTTCTCTCAGCTCATTTCTGTCTCTCTCTCTCCACCATTCCCTTCTCTCAGCCCATTTCTGTCTCTCTCTCTCTGTCCACCATTCCCTTCTCTCAGCCCATTTCTGTCTCTCTCTCTCTCTGTCCACCATTCCCTTCTCTCAGCCCATTTCTGTCTCTCTCTCTCTCTGTCCACCATTCCCTTCTCTCAGCCCATTTCTGTCTCTCTCTCTCTGTCCACCATTCCCTTCTCTCAGCCCATTTCTGTCTCTCTCTCTCTCTGTCCACCATTCCCTTCTCTCAGCCCATTTCTGTCTCTCTCTCTCTCTGTCCACCATTCCCTTCTCTCAGCCCATTTCTGTCTCTCTCTCTCTCTGTCCACCATTCCCTTCTCTCAGCCCATTTCTGTCTCTCTCTCTCTCTCTGTCCACCATTCCCTTCTCTCAGCCCATTTCTGTCTCTCTCTCTCTCTGTCCACCATTCCCTTCTCTCAGCCCATTTCTGTCTCTCTCTCTCTCTCTGTCCACCATTCCCTTCTCTCAGCCCATTTCTGTCTCTCTCCCTTCTCTCAGCTCTCTGTCCACCATTCCCTTCTCTCAGCCCATTTCTGTCTCTCTCTCTCTCTCTGTCCACCATTCCCTTCTCTCAGCCCATTTCTGTCTCTCTCTCTCTGTCCACCATTCCCTTCTCTCAGCCCATTTCTGTCTCTCTCTCTCTCTGTCCACCATTCCCTTCTCTCAGCCCATTTCTGTCTCTCTCTCTCTGTCCACCATTCCCTTCTCTCAGCCCATTTCTGTCTCTCTCTCTCTGTCACCATTCCCTTCTCTCAGCCCATTTCTGTCTCTCTCTCTCTGTCCACCATTCCCTTCTCTCAGCCCATTTCTGTCTCTCTCTCTCTGTCCACCATTCCCTTCTCTCAGCCCATTTCTGTCTCTCTCTCTCTCTGTCCACCATTCCCTTCTCTCAGCCCATTTCTGTCTCTCTCTCTCTCTGTCCACCATTCCCTTCTCTCAGCCCATTTCTGTCTCTCTCTCAGCTCTCTGTCCACCATTCCCTTCTCTCAGCCCATTTCTGTCTCTCTCTCTCTCTGTCCACCATTCCCTTCTCTCAGCCCATTTCTCTCTCTCTCTCTGTCCACCATTCCCTTCTCTCAGCCCATTTCTGTCTCTCTCTCTCTCTCTGTCCACCATTCCCTTCTCTCAGCCCATTTCTGTCTCTCTCAGCTCTCTGTCCACCATTCCCTTATCTCAGCCCATTTCTGTCTCTCTTTCTCTGTCTGTCTTCTCTCAGCCATTCTGTCTCTCTCTCTCTGTCCATTCCCTCTGTCTCTCTCTCTCTCTGTCCACCATTACCTTCTCTCAGTCCATTTCTGTCTCTCTCAGCTCTCTGTCCACCATTCCCTTCTCTCAGCCCATTTCTGTCTCTCTCTCTCTCTGTCCACCATTCCCTTCTCTCAGCCCATTTCTGTCTCTCTCTCTCTGTCCACCATTCCCTTCTCTCAGCCCATTTCTGTCTCTCTCTCTCTCTGTCCACCATTCCCTTCTCTCAGCCCATTTCTGTCTCTCTCTCTCTCTCTGTCCACCATTCCCTTCTCTCAGCCCATTTCTGTCTCTCTCTCTCTCTGTCCACCATTCCCTTCTCTCAGCCCATTTCTGTCTCTCTCTCTCTGTCCACCATTCCCTTCTCTCAGCCCATTTCTGTCTCTCTCTCTCTGTCCACCATTCCTTCTCTCAGCCATTTCTGTCTCTCTCTCTCTCCTGTCCACCATTCTCTCAGCCCATTTCTCTCTCTCTCTGTCCACCATTCCCTTCTCTCAGCCCATTTCTGTCTCTCTCTCTCTGTCCACCATTCCCTTCTCTCAGCCCATTTCTGTCTCTCTCTCTCTCTCTGTCCACCATTCCCTTCTCTCAGCCCATTTCTGTCTCTCTCTCTCTGTCCACCATTCCCTTCTCTCAGCCCATTTCTGTCTCTCTCTCTCTCTGTCCACCATTCCCTTCTCTCAGCCCATTTCTGTCTCTCTCTCTCTGTCCACCATTCCTTCTCTCAGCCCATTTCTGTCTCTCTCTCTCTGTCCACCATTCCCTTCTCTCAGCCCATTTCTGTCTCTCTCTCTCTCTGTCCACCATTCCCTTCTCTCAGCCCATTTCTGTCTCTCTCTCTCTCTGTCCACCATTCTGTCTCTCAGCACCATTCTCTCTCTCTCTCAGCTTTCTCAGCCCATCTCTCTCTCTCTCTGTCCACCATTCCCTTCTCTCAGCCCATTTCTGTCTCTCTCAGCTCTCTGTCCACCATTCCCTTCTCTCAGCCCATTTCTGTCTCTCTCTCTCTGTCTTCCTTCTCTCAGCCACCATTCCCTTCTCTCAGCCCATTTCTGTCTCTCTCTCTCTCTGTCCACCATTCCCTTCTCTCAGCCCATTTCTGTCTCTCTCAGCTCTCTGTCCACCATTCCCTTCTCTCAGCCCATTTCTGTCTCTCTCTCTCTCTGTCCACCATTCCCTTCTCTCAGCCCATTTCTGTCTCTCTCTCTCTCTGTCCACCATTCCCTTCTCTCAGCCCATTTCTGTCTCTCTCTCTCTGTCCACCATTCCCTTCTCTCAGCCCATTTCTGTCTCTCTCTCTCTGTCCACCATTCCCTTCTCTCAGCCCATTTCTGTCTCTCTCTCTCTGTCCACCATTCCCTTCTCTCAGCCCATTTCTTTTCTGTCTCTCTCTCTCTCTGTCCACCATTCCCTTCTCTCAGCCCATTTCTGTCTCTCTCTCTCTCTGTCCACCATTCCCTTCTCTCAGCCCATTTCTGTCTCTCTCTCTCTGTCCACCATTCCCTTCTCTCAGCCCATTTCTGTCTCTCTCTCTCTCTCTGTCCACCATTCCCTTCTCTCAGCCCATTTCTGTCTCTCTCTCTCTCTGTCCACCATTCCCTTCTCTCAGCCCATTTCTGTCTCTCTCTCCACCATTCCCTTCTCTCAGCCCATTTCTGTCTCTCTCTCTCTCTGTCCACCATTCCCTTCTCTCAGCCCATTTCTGTCTCTCTCTCTCTCTGTCCATTCCCATTCAGCCTTTCTCTCTCAGCCCATTTCTGTCTCTCTCAGCCCATTTCTGTCTCTCTGTCTGTCCACCATTCCCTTCTCTCAGCCCATTTCTGTCTCTCTCTCTCTGTCCACCATTCCCTTCTCTCAGCCCATTTCTGTCTCTCTCTCTCTGTCCACCATTCCCTTCTCTCAGCCCATTTCTGTCTCTCTCTCTCTGTCCACCATTCCCTTCTCTCAGCGCATTTCTATCTCTCTCTGCTCTCTGTCCACCATTTCCTTCTCTCAGCCCCTTTCTGTCTCTCTCTCTCTCTCTGTCCACCATTCCCCTCTCTCAGCCCATTTCTCTCTCTCTGTCTGTCCACCATTCACGTCTCTCAGCTCATTTCTGTCTCTCTCTCTCTCTCTCTTCTTCTCTCTCTGTCCACCATTCCCTTCTCTCAGCCCATTTCTGTCTCTCTCAGCTCTCTGTCCACCATTCCCTTATCTCAGCCCATTTCTGTCTCTCTTTCTCTCTGTCTGCCATTCCCTTCTCTCAGCCCATGTCTGTCTCTCTCTCTCTCTGTCCACCATTACCTTCTCTCAGTCCATTTCTGTCTCTCTCAGCTCTCTGTCCACCATTCCCTTCTCTCAGCCCATTTCTGTCTCTCTCTCTCTCTGTCCACCATTCCCTTCTCTCAGCCCATTTCTGTCTCTCTCTCTCTCTGTCCACCATTCCCTTCTCTCAGCCCATTTCTGTCTCTCTCTCTCTTCCCTCCACCATTCCCTTCTCTCAGCCCATTTCTGTCTCTCTCTCTCTCTGTCCACCATTCCCTTCTCTCAGCCCATTTCTGTCTCTCTCTCTCTCTCTGTCCACCATTCCCTTCTCTCAGCCCATTTCTGTCTCTCTCTCTCTCTCTCTGTCCACCATTCCCTTCTCTCAGCCCATTTCTGTCTCTCTCTCTCTCTGTCCACCATTCCCTTCTCTCAGCCCATTTCTGTCTCTCTCTCTCTGTCCACCATTCCCTTCTCTCAGCCCATTTCTGTCTCTCTCTCTCTCTGTCCACCATTCCCTTCTCTCAGCCCATTTCTGTCTCTCTCTCTCTCTTCCACCATTCTCTCTCAGCCCATTTCTGTCTCTCTCTCTCTCTGTCCACCATTCCCTTCTCTCAGCCCATTTCTGTCTCTCTCTCTCTCTGTCCACCATTCCCTTCTCTCAGCCCATTTCTGTCTCTCTCTCTCTCTGTCCACCATTCCCATCTCTCAGCCCATTTCTGTCTCTCTCTCTCTGTCCACCATTCCCTTCTCTCAGCCCATTTCTGTCTCTCTCTCTCTCTGTCCACCATTCCCTTCTCTCAGCCCATTTCTGTCTCTCTCAGCTCTCTGTCCACCATTCCCTTCTCTCAGCCCATTTCTGTCTCTCTTTCTCTCTGTCTGTCCACCATTCCCTTCTCTCAGCCCATTTCTGTCTCTCTCTCTCTCTGTCCACCATTCCCTTCTCTCAGCCCATTTCTGTCTCTCTCAGCTCTCTGTCCACCATTCCCTTCTCTCAGCCCATTTCTGTCTCTCTCTCTCTCTGTCCACCATTCCCTTCTCTCAGCCCATTTCTGTCTCTCTCTCTCTGTCCACCATTCCCTTCTCTCAGCCCATTTCTGTCTCTCTCTCTCTGTCCACCATTCCCTCTCTCAGCCCATTTCTGTCTCTCTCTCTCTGTCCACCATTCCCTTCTCTCAGCCCATTTCTGTCTCTCTCTCTCTGTCCACCATTCCCTTCTCTCAGCCCATTTCTGTCTCTCTCTCTCTCTGTCCACCATTCCCTTCTCTCAGCCCATTTCTGTCTCTCTCTCTCTCTGTCCACCATTCCCTTCTCTCAGCCCATTTCTGTCTCTCTCTCTCTGTCCACCATTCCCTTCTCTCAGCCCATTTCTGTCTCTCTCTCTCTCTGTCCACCATTCCCTTCTCTCAGCCCATTTCTGTCTCTCTCTCTCTCTGTCCACCATTCCCTTCTCTCAGCCCATTTCTGTCTCTCTCTCTCTCTGTCCACCATTCCCTTCTCTCAGCCCATTTCTGTCTCTCTCTCTCTGTCCACCATTCCCTTCTCTCAGCCCATTTCTGTCTCTCTCTCTCTGTCCACCATTCCCTTCTCTCAGCCCATTTCTGTCTCTCTCTCTCTCTGTCCACCATTCCCTTCTCTCAGCCCATTTCTGTCTCTCTCTCTCTGTCCACCATTCCCTTCTCTCAGCCCATTTCTGTCTCTCTCAGCTCTCTGTCCACCATTCCCTTCTCTCAGCCCATTTCTGTCTCTCTCTCTCTCTGTCCACCATTCCCTTCTCTCAGCCCATTTCTGTCTCTCTCTCTCTGTCCACCATTCCCTTCTCTCAGCCCATTTCTGTCCACCATCTCTCTCTGTCTCTCTGTCCAGCCATTTCCCTTCTCTCAGCCCATTTCTGTCTCTCTCTCTCTGTCCACCATTCCCTTCTCTCAGCCCATTTCTGTCTCTCTCTCTCTCTGTCCACCATTCCCTTCTCTCAGCCCATTTCTCTCTCTTTCTCTCTGCCATTTCTTCTCTCAGCCTCTCTCTCTCTCTCTCTGTCCACCATTCCCTTCTCTCAGCCCATTTCTGTCTCTCTCAGCTCTCTGTCCACCATTCCCTTCTCTCAGCCCATTTCTGTCTCTCTTTCTCTCTGTCCACCATTCCCTTCTCTCAGCCCATGTCTGTCTCTCTCTCTCTCTGTCCACCATTACCTTCTCTCAGTCCATTTCTGTCTCTCTCAGCTCTCTGTCCACCATTCCCTTCTCTCAGCCCATTTCTGTCTCTCTTTCTCTCTCTCTCTCTCTGTCCACCATTCCCTTCTCTCAGCCCATTTCTGTCTCTCTCTCTCTCTGTCCACCATTCCCTTCTCTCAGCCCATTTCTGTCTCTCTCTCTCTCTGTCCACCATTCCCTTCTCTCAGCCCATTTCTGTCTCTCTCTCTCTGTCCACCATTCCCTTCTCTCAGCCCATTTCTGTCTCTCTCTCTCTGTCCACCATTCCCTTCTCTCAGCCCATTTCTGTCTCTCTCTCTCTCTGTCCACCATTCCCTTCTCTCAGCCCATTTCTGTCTCTCTCTCTCTCTGTCCACCATTCCCTTCTCTCAGCCCATTTCTGTCTCTCTCTCTCTCTCTGTCTGTCACCATTCCCTTCTCTCAGCCCATTTCTGTCTCTCTCTCTCTGTCCACCATTCCCTTCTCTCAGCCCATTTCTGTCTCTCTCAGCTCTCTGTCCACCATTCCCTTCTCTCAGCCCATTTCTGTCTCTCTCTCTCTGTCCACCATTCCTCTCTCTCAGCCACCATTCCCTTCTCTCAGCCCATTTCTGTCTCTCTCTCTCTGTCCACCATTCCCTTCTCTCAGCCCATTTCTGTCTCTCTCTCTCTCTGTCCACCATTCCCTTCTCTCAGCCCATTTCTGTCTCTCTCTCTCTGTCCACCATTCCCTTCTCTCAGCCCATTTCTGTCTCTCTCTCTCTGTCCACCATTCCCTTCTCTCAGCCCATTTCTGTCTCTCTCTCTCTCTGTCCACCATTCCCTTCTCTCAGCCCATTTCTGTCTCTCTCTCTCTGTCCACCATTCCCTTCTCTCAGCCCATTTCTGTCTCTCTCTCTCTGTCCACCATTCCCTTCTCTCAGCCCATTTCTGTCTCTCTCTCTCTCTGTCCACCATTCCCTTCTCTCAGCCCATTTCTGTCTCTCTCAGCTCTCTGTCCACCATTCCCTTCTCTCAGCCCATTTCTGTCTCTCTCTCTCTCTCTGTCCACCATTCCCTTCTCTCAGCCCATTTCTGTCTCTCTCTCTCTGTCCACCATTCCCTTCTCTCAGCCCATTTCTGTCTCTCTCTCTCTGTCCACCATTCCCTTCTCTCAGCCCATTTCTGTCTCTCTCTCTCTGTCCACCATTCCCTTCTCTCTTTCTGTCTCTCTCTCTCTCTGTCCACCATTCCCTTCTCTCAGCCCATTTCTGTCTCTCTCTCTCTGTCCACCATTCCCTTCTCTCAGCCCATTTCTGTCTCTCTCTCTCTCTGTCCACCATTCCCTTCTCTCAGCCCATTTCTGTCTCTCTCTCTCTCTGTCCACCATTCCCTTCTCTCAGCCCATTTCTGTCTCTCTCAGCTCTCTGTCCACCATTCCCTTCTCTCAGCCCATTTCTCTCTCTCTCTCTCTGTCCACCATTCCTTCTTCTCTCTCTCTCTCTCTGTCCACCATTCCCTTCTCTCAGTCTCTCTCTCTCTCTGTCCACCATTCCCTTCTCTCAGCCCATTTCTGTCTCTCTCAGCTCTCTGTCCACCATTCCCTTCTCTCAGCCCATTTCTGTCTCTCTCTCTCTCTGTCCACCATTCCCTTCTCTCAGCCCATTTCTGTCTCTCTCTCTCTGTCCACCATTCCCTTCTCTCAGCCCATTTCTGTCTCTCTCTCTCTGTCCACCATTCCCTTCTCTCAGCCCATTTCTGTCTCTCTCTCTCTGTCCACCATTCCCTTCTCTCAGCCCATTTCTGTCTCTCTCTCTCTCTCTCTGATCACCATTCCCTTCTCTCAGCCCATTTCTGTCTCTCTCTCTCTCTGTCCACCATTCCCTTCTCTCAGCCCATTTCTGTCTCTCTCTCTCTGTCCACCATTCCCTTCTCTCAGCCCATTTCTGTCTCTCTCTCTCTCTGTCCACCATTCCCTTCTCTCAGCCCATTTCTGTCTCTCTCTCTCTGTCCACCATTCCCTTCTCTCAGCCCATTTCTGTCTCTTTCTCTCTCTCTCTCTGTCCACCATTCCCTTCTCTCAGCCCATTTCTGTCTCTCTCTCTCTCTGTCCACCATTCCCTTCTCTCAGCCCATTTCTGTCTCTCTCTCTCTGTCCACCATTCCCTTCTCTCAGCCCATTTCTGTCTCTCTCTCTCTCTGTCCACCATTCCCTTCTCTCAGCCCATTTCTGTCTCTCTCTCTCTGTCCACCATTCCCTTCTCTCAGCCCATTTCTGTCTCTCTCTCTCTCTCTGTCCACCATTCCCTTCTCTCAGCCCATTTCTGTCTCTCTCTCTGTCTTCCCTCTCACCATTCTGTCTCTCTCTCTCAGCCCATTTCTCTTCTCTCAGCCATTTCTGTCTCTCTCTGTCCACCATTCCTCTGTCCACCATCTCTCAGCCCATTTCTCTCTCTCAGCTCTCTGTCCACCATTCCCTTCTCTCAGCCCATTTCTGTCTCTCTCTCTCTGTCCACCATTCCCTTCTCTCAGCCCATTTCTGTCTCTCTCTCTCTGTCTCTGTCCACCATTCCCTTCTCTCAGCCCATTTCTGTCTCTCTCTCTCTCTGTCCACCATTCCCTTCTCTCAGCCCATTTCTGTCTCTCTCTCTCTCTGTCCACCATTCCCTTCTCTCAGCCCATTTCTGTCTCTCTCTCTCTGTCCACCATTCCCTTCTCTCAGCCCATTTCTGTCTCTCTCTCTCTCTGTCCACCATTCCCTTCTCTCAGCCCATTTCTGTCTCTCTCTCTCTGTCCACCATTCCCTTCTCTCAGCCCATTTCTGTCTCTCTCTCTCTCTGTCCACCATTCCCTTCTCTCAGCCCATTTCTGTCTCTCTCTCTCTCTGTCCACCATTCCCTTCTCTCAGCCCATTTCTGTCTCTCTCTCTCTGTCCACCATTCCCTTCTCTCAGCCCATTTCTGTCTCTCTCTCTCTCTGTCCACCATTCCCTTCTCTCAGCCCATTTCTGTCTCTCTCTCTCTGTCCACCATTCCCTTCTCTCAGCCCATTTCTGTCTCTCTCTCTCTGTCCACCATTCCCTTCTCTCAGCCCATTTCTGTCTCTCTCTCTCTCTGTCCACCATTCCCTTCTCTCAGCCCATTTCTGTCTCTCTCTCTCTCTGTCCACCATTCCCTTCTCTCAGCATTTCTGTCTCTCTCTCTCTGTCCACCATTCCCTTCTCTCAGCCCATTTCTGTCTCTCTCTCTCTCTGTCACCATTCCCTTCTCTCAGCCCATTTCTGTCTCTCTCAGCTCTCTGTCCACCATTCCCTTCTCTCAGCCCATTTCTGTCTCTCTCTCTCTGTCCACCATTCCCTTCTCTCAGCCCATTTCTGTCTCTCTCTCTCTGTCCACCATTCCCTTCTCTCAGCCCATTTCTCTCTCTCTCTCTGTCCACCATTCCCTTCTCTCAGCCCATTTCTGTCTCTCTCTCTCTCTCCACCATTCCCTTCTCTCAGCCCATTTCTGTCTCTCTCTCTCTCTGTCCACCATTCCCTTCTCTCAGCCCATTTCTGTCTCTCTGTCCACCATTCCCTCTCAGCCCATTTCTCTCTCTCTCTCTCTGTCCACCATTCCCTTCTCTCAGCCCATTTCTGTCTCTCTCTCTCTCTGTCCACCATTCCCTTCTCTCAGCCCATTTCTGTCTCTCTCTCTCTGTCCACCATTCCCTTCTCTCAGCCCATTTCTGTCTCTCTCTCTCTCTGTCCACCATTCCCTTCTCTCAGCCCATTTCTGTCTCTCTCTCTCTCTGTCCACCATTCCCTTCTCTCAGCCCATTTCTGTCTCTCTCTCTCTCTGTCCACCATTCCCTTCTCTCAGCCCATTTCTGTCTCTCTCTCTCTCTGTCCACCATTCCCTTCTCTCAGCCCATTTCTGTCTCTCTCTCTCTGTCCACCATTCCCTTCTCTCAGCCCATTTCTGTCTCTCTCAGCTCTCTGTCCACCATTCCCTTCTCTCAGCCCATTTCTGTCTCTCTCTCTCTCTCTCTCTGTCCACCATTCCCTTCTCTCAGCCCATTTCTGTCTCTCTCTCTGTCCACCATTCCCTTCTCTCAGCCCATTTCTGTCTCTCTCTCTCTCTGTCCACCATTCCCTTCTCTCAGCCCATTTCTGTCTCTCTCTCTCTCTGTCCACCATTCCCTTCTCTCAGCCCATTTCTGTCTCTCTCTCTCTCTGTCCACCATTCCCTTCTCTCAGCCCATTTCTGTCTCTCTCTCTCTGTCCACCATTCCCTTCTCTCAGCCATTTCTGTCTCTCTCTCTCTGTCCACCATTCCTTCTCTCAGCCCATTTCTGTCTCTCTCTCTCTCAGCCCATTTCTGTCTCTCTCTCTCTCCACCATTCCCTTCTCTCAGCCCATTTCTGTCTCTCTTCTCTCCACCATTCCCTTCTCTCAGCCCATTTCTCTCTCTCTCTCTCTGTCCACCATTCCCTTCTCTCAGCCCATTTCTGTCTCTCTTTCTCTCTGTCCACCATTCCCTTCTCTCAGCCCATTTCTGTCTCTCTCTCTCTCTGTCCACCATTCCCTTCTCTCAGCCCATTTCTGTCTCTCTCTCTCTCTGTCCACCATTCCCTTCTCTCAGCCATTTCTGTCTCTCTCTCTCAGCTGTCCATTGTCTCTCTCTCTCTCTTCCCTTCTCTCAGCCCATTTCTCTCTCTCTGTCCACCATTCCCTTCTCTCAGCCCATTTCTGTCTCTCTCTCTCTCTGTCCACCATTCCCTTCTCTCAGCCCATTTCTGTCTCTCTCTCTCTGTCCACCATTCCCTTCTCTCAGCCCATTTCTGTCTCTCTCTCTCTCCACCATTCCCTTCTCTCAGCCATTTCTGTCTCTCTCTCTCTCTGTCCACCATTCCCTTCTCTCAGCCCATTTCTGTCTCTCTCTCTCTGTCCACCATTCCCTTCTCTCAGCCCATTTCTGTCTCTCTCTCTCTCTGTCCACCATTCCCTCTCTCTCAGCCCATTTCTGTCTCTCTCTCTCTCTGTCCACCATTCCCTTCTCTCAGCCCATTTCTGTCTCTCTCTCTCTCTGTCCACCATTCCCTTCTCTCAGCCCATTTCTGTCTCTCTTCTCTCTGTCCACCATTCCCTTCTCTCAGCCCATTTCTGTCTCTCTCTCTCTGTCCACCATTCCCTTCTCTCAGCCCATTTCTGTCTCTCTCTCTCTGTCCACCATTCCCTTCTCTCAGCCCATTTCTGTCTCTCTCTCTCTCTGTCCACCATTCCCTTCTCTCAGCCCATTTCTGTCTCTCTCTCTCTCTCTCTGTCCACCATTCCCTTCTCTCAGCCCATTTCTGTCTCTTCTCTCTCTGTCCACCATTCCCTTCTCTCAGCCCATTTCTGTCTCTCTCTCTCTCTGTCCACCATTCCCTTCTCTCAGCCCATTTCTGTCTCTCTCTCTCTGTCCACCATTCCCTTCTCTCAGCCCATTTCTGTCTCTCTCTCTCTGTCCACCATTCCCTTCTCTCAGCCCATTTCTGTCTCTCTCTCTCTCTGTCCACCATTCCCTTCTCTCAGCCCATTTCTGTCTCTCTCTCTCTCTGTCCACCATTCCCTTCTCTCAGCCCATTTCTGTCTCTCTCAGCTCTCTGTCCACCATTCCCTTCTCTCAGCCCATTTCTGTCTCTCTCTCTCTCTGTCCACCATTCCCTTCTCTCAGCCCATTTCTGTCTCTCTCTCTCTGTCCACCATTCCCTTCTCTCAGCCCATTTCTGTCTCTCTCTCTCTGTCCACCATTCCCTTCTCTCAGCCCATTTCTGTCTCTCTCTCTCTCTGTCCACCATTCCCTTCTCTCAGCCCATTTCTCTCTCTCTCTCTCCACCATTCCCTTCTCTCAGTCATTTCTGTCTCTCCATTCCCACCATTCCCTCTCTCAGCCCATTTCTGTCTCTCTCTCTCTCTGTCCACCATTCCCTTCTCTCAGCCCATTTCTGTCTCTCTCTCTCTCTGTCCACCATTCCCTTCTCTCAGCCCATTTCTGTCTCTCTCTGTCCACTCTCTGTCCACCATTCTGTCTTCTCTCAGCCCATTTCTGTCTCTCTCTCTCTCTGTCCACCATTCCCTTCTCTCAGCCCATTTCTGTCTCTCTCTCTCTCTGTCCACCATTCCCTTCTCTCAGCCCATTTCTTCTCTCTCTCTCTGTCCACCATTCCCTTCTCTCAGCCCATTTCTGTCTCTCTCTCTCTGTCTGTCCACCATTCCCTTCTCTCAGCCCATTTCTGTCTCTCTCTCTCTCTGTCCACCATTCCCTTCTCTCAGCCCATTTCTGTCTCTCTCTCTGCCACCATTTCCCTTCTCTCAGCCCATTTCTGTCTCTCTCTCTCTGTCCACCATTCCCTTCTCTCAGCCCATTTCTGTCTCTCTCTCTCTGTCCACCATTCCCTTCTCTCAGCCCATTTCTGTCTCTCTCTCTCTGTCCACCATTCCCTTCTCTCAGCCCATTTCTGTCTCTCTCTCTCTCTGTCCACCATTCCCTTCTCTCAGCCCATTTCTGTCTCTCTCTCTCTCTGTCCACCATTCCCTTCTCTCAGCCCATTTCTGTCTCTCTCAGCTCTCTGTCCACCATTCCCTTCTCTCAGCCCATTTCTGTCTCTCTCTCTCTGTCCACCATTCCCTTCTCTCAGCCCATTTCTGTCTCTCTCTCTCTCTCTGTCCACCATTCCCTTCTCTCAGCCCATTTCTGTCTCTCTCTCTCTGTCCACCATTCCCTTCTCTCAGCCCATTTCTGTCTCTCTCTGTCCACCATTCCCTTCTCTCAGCCCATTTCTGTCTCTCTCTCTCTGTCCACCATTCCCTTCTCTCAGCCCATTTCTGTCTCTCTCTCTCTGTCCACCATTCCCTTCTCTCAGCCCATTTCTGTCTCTCTCTCTCTCTGTCCACCATTCCCTTCTCTCAGCCCATTTCTCTCTCTCTCTCTGTCCACCATTCCCTTCTCTCAGCCCATTTCTGTCTCTCTCTCTCTCTGTCCACCATTCCCTTCTCTCAGCCATTTCTGTCTCTCTCTCTGTCCACCATTCCCTTCTCTCAGCTCATTTCTGTCTCTCTCACTCATTCCCTTCTCTCAGCCCATTTCTGTCTCTCTCTCTCTGTCCACCATTCCCTTCTCTCAGCCCATTTCTGTCTCTCTCTCTCTGTCCACCATTCCCTTCTCTCAGCCCATTTCTGTCTCTCTCTCTCTGTCCACCATTCCCTTCTCTCAGCCCATTTCTGTCTCTCTCTCTCTGTCCACCATTCCCTTCTCTCAGCCCATTTCTGTCTCTCTCTCTCTCTCTGTCCACCATTCCCTTCTCTCAGCCCATTTCTGTCTCACCACCATTCCCTTCTCTCAGCCCATTTCTGTCTCTCTCTCTCTCTGTCCACCATTCCCTTCTCTCAGCCCATTTCTGTCTCTCTCTCTCTGTCCACCATTCCCTTCTCTCAGCCCATTTCTGTCTCTCTCTCTCTGTCCACCATTCCCTTCTCTCAGCCCATTTCTGTCTCTCTCTCTCTCTCTGTCCACCATTCCCTTCTCTCATTTCTGTCTCTCTCTCTCTGTCCAGCTCAGCCCATTTCTGTCTCTCTCTCTCTCTGTCCACCATTCCCTTCTCTCAGCCCATTTCTGTCTCTCTCTCTCTCTGTCCACCATTCCCTTCTCTCAGCCCATTTCTGTCTCTCTCTCTCTGTCCACCATTCCCTTCTCTCAGCCCATTTCTGTCTCTCTCTCTGTCCACCATTCCCTTCTCTCAGCCCATTTCTGTCTCTCTCTCTCTGTCCACCATTCCCTTCTCTCAGCCCATTTCTGTCTCTCTCTCTCTGTCCACCATTCCCTTCTCTCAGCCCATTTCTGTCTCTCTCTCTGTCCACCATTCCCTTCTCTCAGCCCATTTCTGTCTCTCTCTCTCTCTGTCCACCATTCCCTTCTCTCAGCCCATTTCTGTCTCTCTCTCTCTCTGTCCACCATTCCCTTCTCTCAGCCCATTTCTGTCTCTTTCTCTCTCTCTCTGTCTGTCCACCATTCACTTCTCTCAGCCTATTTCTGTCTCTCTCTCTCTCTGTCCACCATTCCCTTCTCTCAGCCCATTTCTGTCTCTCTCTCTCTGTCCACCATTCCCTTCTCTCAGCCCATTTCTGTCTCTCTCTCTCTGTCCACCATTCCCTTCTCTCAGCCCATTTCTGTCTCTCTCTCTCTCTCTGTCCACCATTCCCTTCTCTCAGCCCATTTCTGTCTCTCTCAGCTCTCTGTCCACTCTGTCCATTCCCTTCTCTCAGCCCATTTCTGTCTCTTTCTCTCTGTCCACCATTCCCTTCTCTCAGCCCATTTCTGTCTCTCTCTCTCTCTGTCCACCATTCCCTTCTCTCAGCCCATTTCTGTCTCTCTCTCTCTGTCCACCATTCCCTTCTCTCAGCCCATTTCTGTCTCTCTCTCTCTGTCCACCATTCCCTTCTCTCAGCCCATTTCTGTCTCTCTCTCTCTGTCCACCATTCCCTTCTCTCAGCCCATTTCTGTCTCTCTCTCTCTGTCCACCATTCCCTTCTCTCAGCCCATTTCTGTCTCTCTCTCTCTGTCCACCATTCCCTTCTCTCAGCCCATTTCTGTCTCTCTCTCTGTCTTCCCTGTCCACCATTCCCTTCTCTCAGCCCATTTCTGTCTCTCTCTCTCTGTCCACCATTCCCTTCTCTCAGCCCATTTCTGTCTCTCTCTCTCTGTCCACCATTCCCTTCTCTCAGCCCATTTCTGTCTCTCTCTCTCTCTCTCTTCTCCACCATTCCCTGTCTCTCTCTCAGCCCATTTCTGTCTCTCTCTCTCTGTCCACCATTCCCTTCTCTCAGCCCATTTCTGTCTCTCTCTCTCTCTGTCCACCATTCCCTTCTCTCAGCCCATTTCTGTCTCTCTCTCTCTCTGTCCACCATTCCCTTCTCTCAGCCCATTTCTGTCTCTCTCTCTCTCTCTGTCCACCATTCCCTTCTCTCAGCCCATTTCTGTCTCTCTCTCTCTGTCCACCATTCCCTTCTCTCAGCCCATTTCTGTCTCTCTCTCTCTGTCCACCATTCCCTTCTCTCAGCCCATTTCTCTCTCTCTCTCTCTGTCCACCATTCCCTTCTCTCAGCCCATTTCTGTCTCTCTCTCTCTGTCCACCATTCCCTTCTCTCAGCCCATTTCTGTCTCTCTCTCTCTCTGTCCACCATTCCCTTCTCTCAGCCCATTTCTGTCTCTCTCTCTCTCTCTGTCCACCATTCCCTTCTCTCAGCCCATTTCTGTCTCTCTCAGCTCTCTGTCCACCATTCCCTTCTCTCAGCCCATTTCTGTCTCTTTCTCTCTGTCCACCATTCCCTTCTCTCAGCCCATTTCTGTCTCTCTCAGCTCTCTGTCCACCATTCCCTTCTCTCAGCCCATTTCTGTCTCTCTCTCTCTGTCTGTCTCACCATTCCCTTCTCTCAGCCCATTCCCTCTCTCATTTCTGTCTCTCTCTCTCTCTGTCCACCATTCCCTTCTCTCAGCCCATTTCTGTCTCTCTCTCTCTCTGTCCACCATTCCCTTCTCTCAGCCCATTTCTGTCTCTCTCTCTCTGTCCACCATTCCCTTCTCTCAGCCCATTTCTGTCTCTCTCTCTCTGTTCACCATTCCCTTCTCTCAGCCCATTTCTGTCTCTCTCTCTCTCTGTCCACCATTCCCTTCTCTCAGCCCATTTCTGTCTCTCTCTCTCTGTCCACCATTCCCTTCTCTCAGCCCATTTCTGTCTCTCTCTCTCTGTCCACCATTCCCTTCTCTCAGCCCATTTCTGTCTCTCTCTCTCTGTCCACCATTCCCTTCTCTCAGCCCATTTCTGTCTCTCTCTCTCTCTCTCTGTCCACCATTCCCTTCTCTCAGCCCATTTCTCTCTCTCTCTCTCTGTCTTCCTTCTCTCACCATTCTGTCTTCTCTCAGCACCATTCCTGTCTCAGCCCATTTCTGTCTCTCTCTCTCTGTCCACCATTCCCTTCTCTCAGCCCATTTCTGTCTCTCTCTCTCTGTCCACCATTCCCTTCTCTCAGCCCATTTCTGTCTCTCTCTCTCTCTGTCCACCATTCCCTTCTCTCAGCCCATTTCTGTCTCTCTCTCTCTGTCCACCATTCCCTTCTCTCAGCCCATTTCTCTCTCTCTCTCTCTCTGTTTTCCCTTCTCTCAGCCCATTTCTCTCTCTCTCTCTGTCCACCATTCCCTTCTCTCAGCCCATTTCTGTCTCTCTCTCTCTGTCCACCATTCCCTTCTCTCAGCCATTTCTGTCTCTCTCTCTCTGTCCACCATTCCCTTCTCTCAGCCCATTTCTGTCTCTCTCTCTCTCTGTCCACCATTCCCTTCTCTCAGCCCATTTCTGTCTCTCTCTCTCTCTGTCCACCATTCCCTTCTCTCAGCCCATTTCTGTCTCTCTCTCTCTCTCACCATTCCCTTCTCTCAGCCCATTTCTGTCTCTCTCTCTCTCTGTCCACCATTCCCTTCTCTCAGCCCATTTCTCTCTCTCTCTCTCTGTTCACCATTCCCTTCTCTCAGCCCATTTCTGTCTCTCTCTCTCTGTCCACCATTCCCTTCTCTCAGCCCATTTCTGTCTCTCTCTCTCTTTGTCCACCATTCCCTTCTCTCCACCCATTTCTCTCTCTCTCTCTCTCTCTCTGTCCACCATTCCCGTCTCTCAGCCCATTTCTATCTCTCTCAGCTCTCTGTCCACCATTCCCTTCTCTCAGACCATTTCTCTCTCTTTCCCTCTCTGTCCACCATTCCCTTCTCTCAGCCCATTTCTGTCTCTCTCTCTCTCTGTCCACCATTCCCTTCTCTCAGCCCATTTCTGTCTCTCTCTCTCTGTTCACCATTCCCTTCTCTCAGCCATTTCTGTCTCTCTCTCTCTGTTCACCATTCCCTTCTCTCAGCCATTTCTGTTCCCTTCTCTTCCCTTCTCTCTGCCCATTTCTGTCTCTCTCTCTCTGTTCACCATTCCCTTCTCTCAGCCCATTTCTGTCTCTCTCTCTCTCTCTGTCCACCATTCCCTTCTCTCAGCACATTTCTGTCTCTCTCTGTCAGTCCACCATTCCCTTCTCTCAGCCCATTTCTGTCTCTCTCTCTCTTTGTCCACCATTCCCTTCTCTCAGCCCATTTCTGTCTCTCTCTGTCAGTCCACCATTCCCTTCTCTCAGCCCATTTCTGTCTATCTCTCTCTCTGTCCACCATTCCCTTCTCTCCGCCCATTTCTCTCTCTCTCTCTCTCTCTCTCTCTCTCTCTTTCTGTCCCATTCCCTTCTCTCATTTCTGTCTCTCTCTCTCACCATTCCCAGCTCTCAGCCCATGTCTCTCTCTCTCTCTCTTTCTGTCCACCATTCCCTTCTCTCAGCCCATTTCTGTCTCTCTCTCTCTCTGTCCACCATTCCCTTCTCTCAGCCCATTTCTGTCTCTCTCTCTCTGTCCACCATTCCCTTCTCTCACCCATTTCTCTCTTCTCTCTGTCACCATTCCCTTCTCTCAGCCATTTCTCTCTCTCTCTCTGTCCACCATTCCCATCTCTCAGCCCATTCTCTCTCTCTCTCTGATCACCATGCCCTTCTCTCAGCTCATTTCTCTCTCTCTCTCTGTCCACCATTCCCTTCTCTCAGCACATTTCTGTCTCTCTCTGTCAGTCCACCATTCCCTTCTCTCAGCCCATTTCTGTCTCTCTCTCTCTGTCCACCATTCCCTTCTCTCAGCCCATTTCTGTCTCTCTCTCTCTGTCCACCATTCCCTTCTCTCAGCCCATTTCTGTCTCTCTCTCTCTCTGTCCACCATTCCCTTCTCTCCAGCCATTTCTCTCTCTCTCTCTCTGATCACCATTCCCTTCTCTCAGCCCATTTCTGTCTCTCTCTCTCTGTTCACCATTCCCTTCTCTCAGCCCATTTCTGTCTCTCTCTCTCTCTCTGTCCACCATTCCCTTCTCTCAGCCCATTTCTGTCTCTCTCTCTCTCTGTCCACCATTCCCTTCTCTCAGACCATTTCTGTCTCTTTCCTCTCTGTCCACCATTCCCTTCTCTCAGCCCATCTGTCTCTCTCTCTCTCTCTGTCCACCATTCCCTTCTCTCAGCCCATTTCTGTCTCTCTCTCTCTGTTCACCATTCCCTTCTCTCAGACCATTTCTCTCTCTCTCTCTGTCCACCATTCCCTTCTCTCAGCCCATTTCTGTCTCTCTCTCTCTCTCTGTCCACCATTCCCTTCTCTCAGCCCATTTCTGTCTCTCTCTCTCTGTCCACCATTCCCTTCTCTCAGCCCATTTCTGTCTCTCTCTCTGTCCACCATTCCCTTCTCTCAGCCCATTTCTGTCTCTCTCTCTCTCTGTCCACCATTCCCTTCTCTCAGCCCATTTCTGTCTCTCTCTCTCTGTCCACCATTCCCTTCTCTCAGCCCATTTCTGTCTCTCTCTCTCTCCACCATTCCCTTCTCTCACCATTCCTTCTCTCAGCCCATTCCCTTCTTCTTTCTCTCTCTCTCTGTCCACCATTCCCTTCTCTCAGCCCATTTCTGTCTCTCTCTCTCTCTGTCCACCATTCCCTTCTCTCAGCCCATTTCTCTCTCTCTCTCTCTCTGTCCACCATTCCCTTCTCTCAGCCCATTTCTGTCTCTCTCTCTCTCTGTCCACCATTCCCTTCTCTCAGCCCATTTCTGTCTCTCTCTCTCTCTGTCCACCATTCCCTTCTCTCAGCCCATTTCTCTCTCTCTCTCTGTCCACCATTCCCTTCTCTCAGCCCATTTCTGTCTCTCTCTCTCTGTCCACCATTCCCTTCTCTCAGCCCATTTCTGTCTCTCTCTCTCTGTCCACCATTCCCTTCTCTCAGCCCATTTCTGTCTCTCTCTCTCTGTCCACCATTCCCTTCTCTCAGCCCATTTCTGTCTCTCTCTCTCTGTCCACCATTCCCTTCTCTCAGCCCATTTCTGTCTCTCTCTCTCTGTCCACCATTCCCTTCTCTCCAGCCATTTCTCTCTCTCTCTCTCTCTCTCTGTCCACCATTCCCTTCTCTCAGCCCATTTCTATCTCTCTCTGTCCACCATTCCTTCTCTCAGCCCATTTCTGTCTCTCTCTCTCTGTCCACCATTCCCTTCTCTCAGACCATTTCTATCTCTTTCCCTCTCTGTCCACTATTCCCTTCTCTCAGCCCATTTCTGTCTCTCTCAGCTCTCTGTCCACCATTCCCTTCTCTCAGCCCATTTCTGTCTCTCTCTCTCTGTTCACCATTCCCTTCTCTCAGACCATTTCTATCTCTCTCTCTCTCTCTCTCTCTCTCTGTCCACTATTCCCTTCTCTCAGCCCATTTCTCTCTCTCTCTCTCTCTGTCCACCATTCCCTTCTCTCAGCCCATTCTCTCTCTCTCTCTCTCTGTCCACCATTCCCTTCTCTCAGCCCATTTCTGTCTCTCTCTGTCCCTTCTCTCTCCCATTTCTGTCTCTCCATTCCCTTCTCTCAGCCCATTTCTGTCTCTCTCTCTCTCTGTCCACCATTCCCTTCTCTCAGCCCATTTCTGTCTCTCTCTCTCTCTGTCCACCATTCCCTTCTCTCAGCCCATTTCTCTCTCTCTCTCTCTCTCTCTCTCTCTTTCTGTCCACCATTCCCTTCTCTCAGCCCATTTCTGTCTCTCTCTCTCTGTCTCACCATTCCCTTCTCTCAGCCCATTTCTGTCTCTCTCTCTCTCTGTCCACCATTCCCTTCTCTCAGCCCATTTCTCTCTCTCTCTCTCCTCACCATTCCCTTCTCTCAGCCCATTTCTGTCTCTCTCTCTGTTCACCATTCCCTTCTCTCCACCCATTTCTCTCTCTCTCTCTCTCTCTCTCTGTCCACCATTCCCTTCTCTCAGCCCATTTCTATCTCTCTCAGCTCTCTGTCCACCATTCCCTTCTCTCAGACCATTTCTATCTCTTTCCCTCTCTGTCCACCATTCCCTTCTCTCAGCCCATTTCTGTCTCTCTCAGCTCTCTGTCCACCATTCCCTTCTCTCAGCCCATTTCTGTCTCTCTCTCTCTGTTCACCATTCCCTTCTCTCAGACCATTTCTATCTCTCTCTCTCTGTCTGTCCACCATTCCCTTCTCTCAGCCATTTCTATCTCTCTCTCTCTCTCTTTCTGTCTCTCTCTGTTCACCATTCCCTTCTCTCAGCCCATTTCTGTCTCTCTCTCTCTCTCTCTCCACCATTCCCTTCTCTCAGCCCATTTCTGTCTCTCTCTCTCTCTGTCCACCATTCCCTTCTCTCAGCCCATTTCTGTCTCTCTCTGTCTGTCCACCATTCCCTTCTCTCAGCCCATTTCTGTCTCTCTCTCTCTCTGTCCACCATTCCCTTCTCTCAGCCCATTTCTGTCTCTCTCTGTCTCCACCATTCCCTTCTCTCAGCCCATTTCTGTCTCTCTCATTCTGTCCACCATTCCCTTCTCTCAGCCCATTTCTGTCTCTCTCTCTCTGTCCACCATTCCCTTCTCTCAGCCCATTTCTGTCTCTCTCTCTCTCTGTCCACCATTCTGTTCTCTCCCCATTCTCTCTCTCTCTGTCTTCCCTCTGTCTCTCTCTCTCTCCACCATTCCCTTCTCTCAGCCCATTTCTGTCTCTCTCTCTCTGTCCACCATTCCCTTCTCTCAGCCCATTTCTGTCTCTCTCTCTCTGTCCACCATTCCCTTCTCTCAGCCCATTTCTCTCTCTCTCTCTCTCTCTCCACCATTCCCTTCTCTCAGCCCATTTCTGTCTCTCTCTCTCTGTCCACCATTCCCTTCTCTCAGCCCATTTCTGTCTCTCTCTCTCTCTGTCCACCATTCCCTTCTCTCAGCCCATTTCTGTCTCTCTCTCTCTGTCCACTTCCCTTCTCTCAGCCCATTTCTGTCTTCTCTCTCTGTCCCCATTCCCTTCTCTCAGCCCATTTCTCTCTCTCTCTCTCTGTCCACCATTCCCTTCTCTCAGCCCATTTCTGTCTCTCTCTCTCTCTGTCCACCATTCCCTTCTCTCAGCCCATTTCTGTCTCTCTCTCTCTCTGTCCACCATTCCCTTCTCTCAGCCCATTTCTGTCTATCTCTCTTTGTTCACCATTCCCTTCTCTCAGCCCATTTCTGTCTCTGTCTCTCTCTGTCCACCATTCCCTTCTCTCCAGCCATTTCTCTCTCTCTCTCTCTGATCACCATTCCCTTCTCTCAGCCCATTTCTGTCTCTCTCTCTCTGTCCACCATTCCCTTCTCTCAGCCCATTTCTCTCTCTCTCTCTCTCTCTGTCCACCATTCCCTTCTCTCAGCCCATTTCTCTTCCTCTCTGTCTCTCTCCCATTTCTGTCTCTCTCTCTCTGTCCACCATTCCCTTCTCTCAGACCATTTCTATCTCTTTCCTCTCTGTCCACTATTCCCTTCTCTCAGCTCATTTCTGTCTCTCTCAGCTCTCTGTCCACCATTCCCTTCTCTCAGCCCATTTCTGTCTCTCTCTCTCTGTTCACCATTCCCTTCTCTCAGACCATTTCTATCTCTCTCTCTCTGTTCACCATTCCCTTCTCTCAGCCCATTTCTGTCTACCTCTCTCTGTTCACCATTCCCTTCTCTCTGCCCATTTCTGTCTCTCTCTCTCTGTCCACCATTCCCTTCTCTCAGCCCATTTCTGTCTCTCTCTCTCTGTCCACCATTCCCTTCTCTCAGCCTCTCTCTCTCTCTGTCCACCATTCCCTTCTCTCAGCCCATTTCTGTCTCTCTCTCTCTGTCCACCATTCCCTTCTCTCAGCCCATTTCTGTCTCTCTCTCTCTGTCCACCATTCCCTTCTCTCAGCCCATTTCTGTCTCTCTCTCTGTCCACCATCTCTCTCTCAGCCCATTTCTCTCTCTCTCTGTCCACCATTCCCTTCTCTCAGCCCATTTCTGTCTCTCTCTCTCTCTGTCCACCATTCCCAGCTCTCAGCCCATCTCTCTCTCTCTCTCTCTGTCCACCATTCCCTTCTCTCAGCCCATTTCTGTCTCTCTCTCTCTCTGTCCACCATTCCCTTCTCTCAGCCCATTTCTGTCTCTCTCTCTCTGTCCACCATTCCCTTCTCTCAGCCCATTTCTCTCTCTCTCTCTCTCTCTGTCCACCATTCCCTTCTCTCAGCCCATTTCTGTCTCTCTCTCTCTGTCCACCATTCCCTTCTCTCAGCCCATTTCTCTCTCTCTCTCTCTGTCCACCATTCCCTTCTCTCAGCCCATTTCTGTCTCTCTCTCTCTCTGTCACCATTCCCTTCTCTCAGCCCATTTCTGTCTCTCTCTCTCTCTGTCCACCATTCCCTTCTCTCAGCCCATTTCTGTCTCTCTCTCTCTCTCTGTCCACCATTCCCTTCTCTCAGCCCATTTCTCTCTCTCTCTCTCTCTGTCCACTATTCCCTTCTCTCAGACCATTTCTATCTCTTTCCCTCTCTGTCCACTATTCCCTTCTCTCAGCCCATTTCTGTCTCTCTCTCTCTGTCCACCATTCCCTTCTCTCAGCCCATTTCTGTCTCTCTCTCTCTGTCCACCATTCCCTTCTCTCAGCCATTTCTCTCTCTCTCTCTCTCTCTCTCTCTGTCCACCATTCCCTTCTCTCAGCCCATTTCTGTCTCCTCTCTCTCTGTCCACCATTCCTTCTCTCAGCCCATTTCTGTCTCTCTCTCTCTCTGTCCACCATTCCCTTCTCTCAGCCCATTTCTGTCTCTCTCTCTCTGTCCACCATTCCCTTCTCTCAGCCCATTTCTGTCTCTCTCTCTCTGTCTGTTCCCTTCTCTCAGCCCATTTCTGTCTCTCTCTCTCTCTCTGTCCCCTTCTCTCAGCCCATTTCTGTCTCTCTCTCTCTGTCCACCATTCCCTTCTCTCAGCCCATTTCTGTCTCTCTCTCTCTCTCTCTCTCTGTCCACCATTCCCTTCTCTCAGCCCATTTCTGTCTCTCTCTCTCTGTCCACCATTCCCTTCTCTCAGCCCATTTCTGTCTCTCTCTCTCTGTCCACCATTCCCTTCTCTCAGTTTCTGTCACCATTCCCTTCTCTCAGCCCATTTCTGTCTCTCTCTCTCTGTTCACCATTCCCTTCTCTCAGCCCATTTCTGTCTCTCTCTCTCTGTCCACCATTCCCTTCTCTCAGCCCATTTCTGTCTCTCTCTCTCTTCTCTCTGTCCACCATTCCCTTCTCTCAGCCCATTTCTGTCTCTCTCAGCTCTCTGTCCACCATTCCCTTCTCTCAGACCATTTCTATCTCTCTCTCTGTCCACTCCCTTCTCTCAGCCCATTTCTGTCTCTCTCAGCTCTCTGTCCACCATTCCCTTCTCTCAGCCCATTTCTGTCTCTCTCTCTCTGTCCACCATTCCCTTCTCTCAGCCATTTCTGTCTCTCTCTCTCTGTCTGTCACCATTCCCTTCTCTCAGCCCATTTCTGTCTCTCTCTCTCTCTGTCCACCATTCCCTTCTCTCAGCCCATTTCTGTCTCTCTCTCTGTCCACCATTCCCTTCTCTCAGCCCATTTCTGTCTCTCTCTCTCTCTGTCCACCATTCCCTTCTCTCCCATTTCCCATTTCTGTCTCTTCTCTCTCAGCACATCTGTCCACCATTCCCTTCTCTCAGCCCATTTCTGTCTCTCTCTCTCTCTGTCCACCATTCCCTTCTCTCAGCCCATTTCTGTCTCTCTCTCTCTCTTCTCCACCATTCCCTTCTCTCAGCCCATTTCTGTCTCTCTCTCTCTCTGTCCACCATTCCCTTCTCTCAGCCCATTTCTGTCTCTCTCTCTCTGTCTTCCCTTCTCTCAGCCCATTTCTCTCTCTGTCCACCATTCCCTTCTCTCAGCCCATTTCTGTCTCTCTCTCTCTGTCCACCATTCCCTTCTCTCAGCCCATTTCTGTCTCTCTCTCTCTCTGTCCACCATTCCCTTCTCTCAGCCCATTTCTGTCTCTCTCTCTC